>NC_140998.1:221425499-221630499 GCF_052327205.1 Somniosus microcephalus | reverse complement strand
TCCACAGCTGTAAAGCGCTTTGGGACGTCCTGAGATTGTGAAAGGTGATGTAAAGTTGCACGTCTACCTCTTGATCTGCCCGGACTGCCCATATGACTATTGACAAATCCTTATCCATTTTTGACACCTGTTGTTTGAGCTGCAGGCGACATAGTCTCTGAAGTTGCTTCCAAGTATCTGCCAACCCCAGGGTGAAATCTTTCGTTTAGATTCTATTCCACGTAAAGCAACAGGATAAGCTGGCTCAGCATGTGAAAACAGACATGTTAGGATCAGATATAATGTAGTTCCTCATATGCAAATCACATTCAGTTAAGATAAAACAATCTGCCCCCGGAGAGGTTGATTTACGATGTCTTCGCCGCACTCCCACCTCCGTAGCATCTGTGAGTCAACCGGATGTGGGATTGAGCCGCCTCCCAGCTCGAGGATCCCATCCCTGCTTTGGGTTGTGTTAAGTATGTGTATTGTATTGAACAATTAACACAAAGACTTAAACGTATAACTCAAACAGGTCTTTACTGGTTGGAGGTAGGGACTGCACATAGGTCTTTACTTCATGCCCACAGGCGGGAACTGAGGGAGATCAGTACCCACAGTACTATTTATACCCCTATGGCCAGGAGTGGTACTGCGTATCACTACGCCCAACAAGTAGTGCTGTCCTGTCCATAGGTTCAAAGTAGCACACATATTACATACGCAACATTCCTCCCTTCCTAGCTTTACAGTCATCTCCCCATTTAACATAACGTAATAACATATATACATATATAACTTCATGTCAAAACAGATCACAGATTCAGTCTCTGCGGAAAACAGTTCACAGATTCAATCTCTGTGGTGGAGTCGGTTCACGTTGCTGGAGTGACTCATTCAATAGTCCTTCCATGGATTTAACAGTTTGAACTTCCGAACTGAATTGGCTCCGTTCGGAGGGACCACGTGTGTGATCTGGTAGAGGTAATAATGGTTCAGATGGGTCATCTTCTGTTTCGACTTTTCCTTTTCTGCTTCTTGGAGACTCTCTGGGCTCCACTGTCAGCTGCCAGCTGCATGCGCAGTTCCTCCTTCTCTCCCTCCTTTTTCCGTAGTAGAGCCACCTTCTCCCGATGTTCCGTAGACTTTCGGTGCTCCTCCATGATTTCTGTATGGTGGGAGTCGAAGTTACAAGTTGGGCAGGACAGGACATAGTAATATTCGGTGTCATCCTGATCTAGGCCAGCGAGAGGGTCTTCTATTTCCTCCATACCCAGCTGGGCGTTAGCCAGCTTTTGTTCCAAGTCCAGACATCTTTCCTGAAGAGACTTCTTCATGCGTACCTCTTCATCCAGCTTTTTCTGGGCTTTCAGCAAGTCGTTTACTAATGACCTCATTTGAGATTTTACTACTTCAACTTCTTTTGGAGATTGATTGATCGGACTATTCAATCCCTCTACCGGAGCAGCTGTTTCAGCGGTCTGTTGTTCTACGTTGACGTGAGTCAGCGTACTTTTGGCATCCAAGGGCTGCTCTGTTGCAGTCATCTCAGTCTGTGTTGCCACCTCAGCTCTTCCAATAACCTTTGAGAGCTCCGAACCCCTTTCGTTTGAATATTGAAGTTCGTGTTCAAGTTTTTTCCATTTCAGAGTCCTGTCCTTCAGCATATGCAGGAGTTGGCTGACCGTTAACTCCTCTGACATCAGACGTTTTGTGTGCTCCTGCTCCATTTTCTCCATCAGCTGCTTCTGTTGTCTTTCCAGATTCTCCAACTCTATATCAAAGAACTCTTTCGTTGCATTCAACTCTTGCTCAAAACGGCGAAGCATTTGTTCTAATTGCTGTTGTAGTTTGAAATGGAGTTGAGTTCGAGCCCGGTGTCCCTCAGAAATGGGCACATCAGTAGACTTGCCAGACTCAGAATCCACAGTTAAACTATGTTGTTGTTGCTCAGTGGAATTCTGTGCTGAAACTTTGTCTTTTGCACCTGAGTTGGGCTTACCATCATCCGTTCCAGAGTCTGGGCCGACTATCTTCACCGAGTTCTCACTCGTTATTGTTTGTAGGAAATGCCAGTCCATATTCATTTTCCTAATCCACTCCCGTCCTAGTAGTGGAGGACCTCCTTCAGATATCACATATAAGTCCATTATTTGACTGTCTTCGCCCTTGTGGACCACTGCAACCTCTATTTTCCTGATGGGGTACACTCTATGCCCCGTGTATGTTTTCAATATAATCCCCGTATCCTGTAGGGGAATATGTTGGAATAACTTTCCGTAATCTTTCTTATTTATGACCGTCAATGCCGATCCAGTGTCCAATTCCAGTTTTACTTGGACTCCTTCTATCTGAAGAGTGACCCAAATTGTCTGGAGGTCTGCACCCTTACCAGCGTTGAGTACTCTTAAGCTAGTCAGTTCATTACAGCTTAAGCTAGCCAGTTCATTACTGCTAGCGTCTGAATCGGACTCCTGTTCGGCCACCTTGTGTACCTTTGCGTATTTCCCTTGCGGTGACTTCTTGTTGCTGGTCTTCTTCGCTGACCTGCATACTCTAGCTATATGTCCAAGCCTACCACAAGTTCTACATTCTTGGTTTTTAAACCAACACTGGTTCTGATCATGCGTTGTCTTTCCACAACGATAACATTTGCCAGAACTCACACCCAATTTGTGTGCACTGAGCTCCGGTGACCGTAGCTGCATTACTGCCGTGCCTCTCGCTGCGGCTTCGTGTGCTGCTGCCATAGTGACCGCCTTCTCAAGCGTCAGCTCATTCTCCTCGAGCAGTCGCTTTTGTGTATCCTGTTTAAAAAAACCACACACAAATTTGTCTCGAAGTGCCTCTGTCAGTCCCGTTCCAAACTGACAATATTTCGCTAATTTACGCAATTCCAGCAAATATTCAGCATTGCTTTCATGCTGTAGCTGCCTTCTGTCATAAAATTTAAATCGTTCCGCTAGCATCAGCGGCGTGGGGTTTAGATGATCTTTCAGGACAGTAACAATCTCATCGAACGTCTTATCCGCCGATTCATCTGGTGATAACAGGTGTTTCAATTGCCCGTATGTCTTCGCACCCATTAAATTTAATAATGTTAGTGCTTTATCAGCCTCACGAATTTTATTGGCCTTACAATAATTTTTAACTCGTTCAACATATATGGCCCAATCTTCGATGTCACTATCAAAGTTGCTAATATTCCCGTGTTTAGGCATTGCAGTACTTTATCAGATTTGCAATTACTCAGATTTTTTTTTTTTTTTTTTTACTGCTATCCAAGATGGCGGCTTCCCGCTCTTGTCGTCGTCCTCCGCCCACAAAATGGCGGTTTTCCCGCGCTTGGCGGTCTTCACCCGTCCCCCGACGCCGTCTCCCTTCAGCCCCGAGTGCGGCCCTTATCTCCGCCGTGATCGATGACCCGCGCTTTTCACCGCGGCTCTCGCACCTTCAGTGTCTGCCGACGCTGCGCCTTCCAGCCCGAGTGCGGCCCTTATCAGGGATTTCGATCGATCGCCTTTCTACCTCCGACTTCCCCCAGCCCTGTCTTTGCAGCCAACGCTGCTTGGCTTACCCACCACCGAGGTTGAAAAAGCTGCAGGATGTCTTCTGTCCTCCCGTTTTCAGTCGTTGATGGAGGCTTCAGGGTCCTAATGCCTGTCGCTTCCAGTGGGGTGGGGAGATTTGAAACCTCTCTTCAACGTCCTGTCTGTGGACGAAGCCGCCGTGGAATAACTGCCGCAGGGTAAGAACCTGACTCGTCGCCAGTGTTAAATATGTGTATTGTATTGAACAATTAACACAAAGACTTAAACGTATAACTCAAACAGGTCTTTACTGGTTGGAGGTAGGGACTACACATAGGTCTTTACTTCATGCCCACAGGCGGAAACTGAGGGGGATCAGTACCCACAGTACTATTTATACCCCTATGGCCAGGAGTGGTACTGCGTATCACTACGCCCAACAAGTAGTGCAGTCCTGTCCATAGGTTCCAAGTAGCACACATATTACATACACAACAGGTTGGAGTTCCTCAAGTCATAGACAAGGCAGCGGTTTTATTCTGTATCTAACCCGTGCTGTACCTGCCCTGGGAGTGTTTGATGGGACAGTGGAGAGGGAGCTTTACTCTGTATCTAACCCGTGCTGTACCTGCCCTGGGAGTGTTTGATGGGACAGTGGAGAGGGAGCTTTACTCTGTATCTAACCCGTGCTGTACCTGCCCTGGGAGTGTTTGATGGGACAGTGTAGAGGGAGCTTTACTCTGTATCTAACCCGTGCTGTACCTGCCCTGGGAGTGTTTGATGGGACAGTGTAGAGGGAGCTTTACTCTGTATCTAACCCGTGCTGTACCTGCCCTGGGAGTGTTTGATGGGACAGTGTAGAGGGAGCTTTACTCTGTATCTAATCCCGTGCTGTACCTGCCCTGGGAGTGTTTGATGGGACAGTGGAGAGGGAGATTTACTCTGTATCTAACCCGTGCTGTACCTGCCCTGGGAGTGTTTGATGGGACAGTGTAGAGGGAGCTTTACTCTGTATCTAACCCGTGCTGTACCTGCCCTGGGAGTGTTTGATGGGACAGTGTAGAGGGGGCTTTACTCTGTATCTAACCCGTGCTGTACCTGCCCTGGGAGTGTTTGATGGGACAGTGTAGAGGAAGCTTTACTCTGTATCTAACCCCGTGCTGTACCTGCCCTGTGAGTGTTTGATGGGACAGTGGAGAGGGAGCTTTACTCTGTATCTAACCCGTGCTGTACCTGCCCTGGGAGTGTTTGATGGGACAGTGTAGAGGGAGCTTTACTCTGTATCTAACTCGTGCTGTACCTGCCCTGGGAGTGTTTGATGGGACAGTGGAGAGGGAGCTTTACTCTGTATCTAACCCATGCTGTACCTGCCCTGGGAGTGTTTGATGGTACAGTGTAGAGGGAGCTTTACTCTGTATCTAACCCGTGCTGTACCTGCCCTGGGAGTGTTTGATGGGACAGTGTAGAGGGAGCTTTACTCTGTATCTAACCCGTGCTGTACCTGCCCTGGGAGTGTTTGATGGGACAGTGTAGAGGGAGCTTTACTCTGTATCTAACCCCGTGCTGTACCTGCCCTGGGAGTGTTTGATGGGACAGTGTAGAGGGAGATTTACTCTGTATCTAACCCCGTGCTGTACCTGCCCTGGGAGTGTTTGATGGGACAGTGTAGAGGGAGCTTTACCCTGTATCTAACCCCGTGCTGTACCTGCCCTGGGAGTGTTTGATGGGACAGTGTAGAGGGAGCTTTACTCTGTATCTAACTCGTGCTGTACCTGCCCTGGGAGTGTTTGATGGGACAGTGTAGAGGGAGCTTTACTCTGTATCTAACCCCGTGCTGTACCTGCCCTGGGAGTGTTTGATGAGACAGTGTAGAGGGAGATTTACTCTGTATCTAACCCCGTGCTGTACCTGCCCTGGGAGTGTTTGATGGGACAGTGGAGAGGGAGATTTACTCGGTATCTAACCCCGTGCTCACAACCTTCAAGAAGCATTTGGATGAGTACTTGAAATGCCATAGCATACAAGGCTACGGACCAAATGCTGGAAAATGGGATTAGATTAGACAGGGCTTGATGGCCGGCGTGAACGCGATGGGCCGAAGGGCCTCTTTCTGTGCTGTATAACTCTATGACTCTATGACTCTATGAGAGATTGAGAGACATTAAGAGATATTCAAGGCGAGAGGAGACGGTAATGGGACAGGTTCAGAAACAAAGGGTGGCTCTAGATGAAGTGTGAATTGCGCTGGCAGAATGAAGGACAGCTGCCATGGGGGAGAGAAGAACAGGAGGCACAAACAAAAAGTGTGGATAAAAAAATATATATATATGATAGGGGCCGAGGTTATGACCTGAAATTGTTGAACACAATGTTGAGTCCGGAAGGCTGTAAAGTGCCTAATCGAAGGATGAGGTGCTGTTCCTCGAGCTTACGCTGTGCTTCCGTGGAACAATGCAAGAGGCCGAGGGCGGTGAGGTCCGAGTGGGAGTGGGGCGGTGAATTAAAGTGACAGGCCACTGGGAGCTCGGGGTCCCCCTTACGGACTGAACGGAGGTGTTCCACAAAGCGGTCGCCCAATCTGCGTTTGGTCTCCCCAATGTAGAGGAGACCGCATCGTGAGCAGCGAATACAGTACACTAGATTGCGAGAAGTACAAGTAAATCGCTGTTTCACCTGGAAGGGGTGTTTGGGGCCCTGGACAGTGGGAAGGGGGGAGGTATAGGGGCAGGTGTTCCATCTCCTCCGCTTGCACGGGAAGGTGCCGGGCAAAGGGGAAGGGGTGCTGGGGGTGATAGAGGAGTGGACTAGGGTGTCTCGGAGGGAGCGGTCCCTGCGGAATGCTGAAAGGGGAGGGGAGGGGAAGATGCGTTTGGTGGTGGGATCGCGCCGGAGTTGGCGGAAATGCCAGAGGATGATCCGTTGAGTGTGGAGGCTGGTGGGGTGAAAGGTGAGGACAAGGGGAACTCTATCGTGGTTCCGGGAGGGAGGGGCAGGGGTGAGAGCAGAAGTGCGGGAAATAGAACGGACACGGTCGAGGGCCGTGTCAACCACTGTAGAGGGGACTCCTTGGTTGAGGAAAAAGGAAGACATTTCAGAACCATTAGTATGGAAGGTGGCATCGTCGGAGCAGATGCAGTGGAGATGGAGAAACTAGGAGAATGGAATAGAATCCTTACAGGAAGCAGAGCGGGAGGAAGTGTAGTCCAGGTAGCTGTGGGAGTCAGTGGGCTTCTAGTGAATGTTTGTCAATAACCTTCCAATTTCCACCCTTCCCTCACCTTCACATGGTCCATCTCCGACTCTTCCCTTCTCTTCCTCGACTTCTCCGTCTCCATCTCTGGGGATAGGTTAGAGGAATGGTGCAAGGGGGAGGGATTCAAATTCCTGGGACATTGGAACCGGTTCTGGGAGAGGTGGGGCCAGTACAAACTGGACGGTTTGCACCTGGGCGGGACCGGGACTGATGTGCTATGGGGGAGTGTTTGCTAGTGCTGTTGGGGAGGGTTTAAACTAAAATGGCAGGGGGTTGGGAACCTGGGAGACAGAGGAAAGGGAAACAGGGATAGAAACAAAAGACAGGAAGGAGAAAAGCAAAAGTGGAAGGCAGAGAAATCAAGGGTGTAACTCAAACAGGGCTACAGTAAATAATAATTCTAAAATGAATAAGAGCGTTAAAAAAACAAGCCTGAAGGCTTTGTGTCTTAATGCAAGGAGCATTCGTAATAAGGAGGATGAATTAGCTGCACAAATAGATGTAAATGGATAAGATGTAATTGGAATTACAGAGACATGGCTTCAGGATTGAGAATTAAACATCCAGAGGTATTCAATATTCAGGAAGGACAGGCAAAAAGGAAAAGGAGGTGGGGTAACATTGCTGATTAAGGAGGAGATTAACACAATAGTAAGGAAGGATATTAGCTCTGATGATGTGGAATCTGTATGGGTAGAGCTGAGAAATACCAAGGGGCAGAAAACGTTAGTGGGAGTTGTATACAGACCCCCAAACAATAATGCTGAGGTTGGGGATGGCATTAAATGGGAAATTAGCGATGCGTGCAATAAGGGCACAGCAGTTATTATGGGTGACTTTAATCTACATATAGATTGGGCTAACCAAATTAGTAACAATACTGTGGAGGAGGAATTCCTAGAGTGTATACGGGATGGTTTCCTGGACCAATATGTCAAGGAACCAACTGGAGATCAGGCCATCTTGGACTGGGTATTATGTAATGAGAAAGGATTAATTAGCAATGTTGTTGTGCGAGGCTCCTTGGGGAGGAGCGATCATAATATGATCGAATTCTTCATTAAGATGGAGAGTGAAGTGGTTGACTCATTAAGATGGAGAGTGAAGTAGTTGACTCAGAGACTAGGGTCCTGAATTTAAATAAAGGAAACTGCGATGGTCTGAGGTGCGAGTTGGGTAGGATGGACTGGGGAATGTTACTTAAAGGGTTGACGGTGGATAGGCAATGGCAAACATTTAAAGATCGCATGGATGAACTACAGAATTTGTTCATCCCTGTTTGGCATAAAAAAAAGGTGACTCAACCGTGGCTAACAAGGGAAATTAGGGATAGCATAAGATCCAAGGAGAGAACATATAAATTGGCCAGAAAAAGCAGCAAACCTGACGATTGGGAGCAGCTTAGGATTCAGCAAAGGAGGACAAAGGGATTAATTAAGAGGGGGAAAATAGAATATGAGAGCAAGCTTTCAGGGAACATAAAAACTGACTGTAAAAGCTTCTATAGATATGTAAAGAGAAAAAGATTGGTGAAGTCAAGCGTAGGTCCCTTGCAGTCAGAATCAGGGGAATTTATAATGGGGAACAAAGAAATGGAGGACCAATTAAATACATACTTTGGTTCTGTCTTCACAAAGGAGGACACAAATAACCTTCCAGAGATGTCGGGTAACATCGGGTCTAATGAGAGGGAGGAATTGAATGAAATCAGTATTTGTAGGGAAATGGTGTTAGGGAAATTGACGGCATTGAAGGCCGATAAATCCCCAGGGTCTGATAATCTACATCCTAGGGTACCTAAGGAAGTGGCCCTAGAAATAGCAGATGCATTGTTGATCATCTTCCAAAATTCTATAAACTCTGGAATAGTTCCCATGGATTGGAGGGTAGCTAATGTAACCCCACTATTTAAAAAAGGTGGTAGAGAGAAAACAGGGAATTATAGACCGGTAAGCCTGACATCAGTAGTGGGGAAAATGCTAGAGTCCATTATAAAAGATGTAATAGCAGAGCACTTGGGAAACAGTGACAGGATCGGACAAAGTCAACATGGATTTACAAAAAGTAAATCATGCTTGACTAATCGACTGGAATTTTTGAGGATGTAACTGGTAGAATAGATAAGGGAGAACCAGTGGATGTGGTGTATTTGGGTTTTCAGAAGGCTTTCGATAAGGTCCCGCATAAGAGATTGGCGTGCAAAGTTAAGCACATGGGATTGGGGGTAAGGTACAGACTTGGATAGAGAACTGGTTGGCAGATAGGAAGCAAAGAGTTGGAATAAACGGGTCTTTTTCCGAGTGGCTGTGAGGGTGCCGGTTAGTTCCCTCAGTCACCCCTAGATGGCACCTTCACTTGTTTTTTTCCCTTTGCTAATTGTTACTAGTTTATTACTTAACTGCCTTTCATCTGGTTTATTGGTTTCACCTGTTTTTGCTTGCATTTAAGTTCTGTGGTTTCTTCCCTCTGTGCGCAGTCTTGACAAGCTGTTTCCCTAGTGGTAGCTTGTCTTGAGCTCCTATGTTTGTAACTGTTTACCTGTGTGATTCTAGTAAAGCACTTTTATTTAAGACTGCATACCTGCTTCTCGTCTGCACTTGGGTCCAGAACCAGCCTCGCCCTGACAGCAAGACTGAGCCAGTATGGACCCAGCAGTGATGGAGGAATTTCATTCTATTCTCTCCCATCAAGGTGCTTTCCTCGGCCACCTTGAGCAAATTCCCCAAAGCATTTTGAACAAGGTAGATACGTGGACTCAGACCATTCAACACCCAGCCGCTGTGGCTTCTGCTCAGGATGTTCCTCCTCAGTCAGTTCCTTTGGATGCCACCCCACCGGGCGCCAATCTCCAGACTCACCGAGAGCCTCGCCTACCCGCGTCAGAGCGCTATGACGGTCATCCGGGCAAGTGTCACGGCTTCTTGACCCAGTGCTTCCTAGTTTTTGAACTCCAACCCTCCATGTTCCTATCACCCCGCTCTAAGGTAGCGTTCATCATATCACTACCCTCGGGAAAAGCTCTCGCCTGGGCTACCGCTATCTGGGAACAGCAATCTTTCATCTGCTCGGACATTCTCCTTTTCACCGAAGAGATGAGCAAAGTCTTTGACCATCCTGTGAGTGGACGGGAGGCAGCTAAGAGACTTTTGAATCTCCGCCAGGGCAACTGCAGCATAGCCGACTTCGCCATTGAGTTCCGCACACTCGCTGCGGAGAGCCGCTGGAACACCGAGGTCCTTCTCTCCACGTTTCTTCACGGCCTCTCCGAATCTATCAAAGATCAACTGGCGTCCAGAGAGGTTCCGGAGGACCTTGACACGCTCATCTCCCTTGCCATCAGAGTGGATAACCGCCTCCGGGAGCATGGTAGAGAGAGGAGATTCACTACTTCCACAGAGGTGAGATCTTCCGGTGTTTCGAATCTGACCAAGAGTTTCCAAGTACCCCTGAGTCCACCTGTTAGTGCCGAAGAGGAACCTATGCAACTCGGCAGAACTCGGCTCTCCCAGTTTGAGAGACAGAGGAGATTGAGAGAGGGGCGTTGTCTTAACTGTGGCCTGTCTGGCCATCTCAGAGCCACATGCCCTGAGCTTCAGGAAAAAGCCAGGAGAATTGGGAAAATACTGACAGATCAAATCCCTTCTCCTACCCCTTCTGTCTTCCAAACCCTGCTTCCCGCTCGTCTCTCTTGGGAGGGACAACAGTACAACCTCCAGGCGTTTGTTGACTCCGGGGCCGCTGGCTGTTTTATCGATGCCACCCTTGTGCGCAGCCTGAAAATTCCTTTCTCCCGCCTTGACAAGCCTTTACAAGTCACCGCCCTCGACGGCAGGCCCCTTGGTTCTGGGCGTATTCATCATATCACTGGAGTATTACATGTCCAAGTAGGGGAGAGACATCAAGAGTTGCTGCAGTTTCACCTTATCGATTCACCTGAGCTCCCTCTCGTTCTTGGACATCCGTGGCTCTCTCTTCACAACCCTCACATTGACTGGACTACCGGGACTGTGCTGGAGTGGGGTCCTTCATGTCTAGCCAACTGTCTTAAGGTCTTTCCTAGTCTGCCCCGTCCTTCCTTTCCCGAGCCAGCTGATCAGCTGGACCTTGCTCATGTGCCCCCTGAATATTCGGACATCCATGCTGTGTTTAGTAAGAGGCGATCCACTACACTCCCCCCACACCGGTCCTACGACTGTGCCATTGATCTCCTGCCTGGCACTAGCCCCCCTCGGGGTCGGCTCTACTCTCTCTCTGGCCCTGAGAGCGTTTCCATGGAAGAATACATCAAGGAAGCCCTCGCTACAGGTTTCATTCGCCCTTCCACCTCCCCAGCGGGTGCTGGCTTCTTTTTTGTAAAGAAGAAGGATGGTGGTCTCAGGCCTTGCATAGACTATCGGGGGCTTAACAAAATTACCATTAAGAACCGCTATCCTCTCCCTTTGATGTCTTCAGCGTTTGAGCAGCTGCAGGGAGCTACCATCTTCTCCAAACTTGACCTCCGCAACGCGTACAACCTGGTCCGCATTAGGGAGGGGGATGAATGGAAGGCTGCCTTTATCACCCCTAGCGGTCACTGGGAATACCTCGTCATGCCCTTTGGTCTCACTAACGCTCCTGCTGTCTTCCAAGCTCTGGTCAATGACGTGTCCGGGACCTGCTGAACCAGTTCGTGTTTGTTTATTTGGATGACATTCTCATCTTCTCAAAGTCCCCCCAGCAGCATGTCCAACACGTCGGGCGGGTTCTGCAGAGGCTCTTGGAGAACCGTCTCTTTGTCAAATCCGAGAAATGTGAATTCCACGCCTCTAAGGTCACCTTCCTGGGCTACGTCATCTCCTGTGGAAACGTCCAGATGGATCCTAGCAAGGTTCAAGCCGTCTTGAACTGGCCGCATCCCACGTCGGTTAAGCAGGTTCAGCAGTTCCTGGGATTCGCCAACGTTTACAGACGCTTCATCAGCAACTTCAGCTCCATTGCCACCTCCCTCTCCGCATTGACCAAGGGCTCGTCTTTACGGTTCAGTTGGTCTTCTGAAGCGGAACGGGCCTTCCAGGAGCTCAAACAACGCTTCACCTCTGCTCCCATTCTGGTACACCCTGACCCCATCCTGCCCTTTATCGTAGAGGTGGATGCCTCGGATATTGGAGTCAGGGCTGTCCTGTCCCAGCGCTCCCCTAAGGACCAAAAGCTACATCCCTGTGCCTTCTTTTCCCGTCGCCTGAAGCCAGCAGAGAGTAACTATGATGTCGGCAACAGGGAGCTCTTGGCAGTTAAGTTGGCCTTGGAGGAGTGGAGACACTGGTTGGGGGGAGCAGAGCATCCTTTTGTCGTCTGGACCGACCATAAAAATCTGACATATATCCAGGACGCCAAGCGCCTCAACCCTCGGCAGGCCAGGTGGGCTCTCTTCTTTAACCGGTTCAACTTTCTCCTGTCTTACCGCCCAGGGTCTAAGAACCTCAAACCGGATGCCCTTTCTCGCCGGTTGGACCCCTCGGAGAAGGACCGGACCCCGGAACCTATCATCCCCAGTTCCTGCATCGTTGCTCCCGTCGCATGGGAGATTGAGACTGTGGTGCAAGAGGCCCAACATCAGGAGGCTGACCCTGGAGGAGGCCCTCCTAATAGCCTTTATGTTCCCAGTCAGGTGCGCGCCCAGGTCCTTCAATGGGGGCACTCTTCTCGATTGACTGGTCATCCTGGGATCCGTCGGACTCTCGAGTTCCTTAAGAGGAGGTTCTGGTGGCCCTCTATTGAAGCCGACACCCGGGCCTTTGTCTCCGCTTGTCCCGTCTGTGCCCAGAACAAGACATCCCAACAACCTCCGCTTGGTCTCTTGCATCCCTTGCCCATCTCCAGCCGACCCTGGTCTCCTATCGCCCTGGATTTCATCACCGGGCTACCTCCATCTGAGGGATTCACTACCATCCTAGTTGTGGTCGATCGCTTTTCCAAGGCTGCTCACTTCGTCCCTCTTGTCAAGCTTCCCTCTGCCAGAGAGACTGCCCAGCTGGTTGTCCATGTCTTCCGCCTCCATGGCTTGCCCTTGGATGTCGTCTCTGACCGTGGTCCCCAGTTCTCATCCAGGTTCTGGAAGGCTTTTTGTTCCCTCCTGGGCGCTTCCGTCAGTCTCTCCTTTGGGTTCCACACACAGTCTAACGGCCAGACTGAGAGAACCAACCAAGATCTGGAGATGGTGCTAAGAAGCTTTGTGTCCTCCCATCCTTCCACCTGGAGCAAGTATCTGGTCTGGGCGGAGTACACGCACAATACCCTTCAGAGCTCCTCCAGTGGCCTCTCACCTTTCGAATGTCAATATGGCTTCCAACCGCCACTCTTCCCTGAACAGGAGAGGGAGGTAGGAGTCCCGGCTGCCCAGGGGTTCGTCCAATGCTGCCGCCGTACATGGAGGAGAGTCCGATCTGCCTTGCAGCTCGCTTCTTCTCGGCAGAAAGTGCAGGCTGACCGACACCGCCGCCCAGCTCCTTGGTTCCAGACCGGACAGAAGGTCTGGCTGTCTACCCGGAATCTTCCGCTCCATGTGGAGTCCCGCAAGTTGGCTCCCCGGTTCATCGGACCTTTTAGGATTTTGGAAAAAGTAAACCCTGTGGCCTACCGGCTCCTCCTTCCTCGGTCGATGAAGATACATACCACGTTCCACGTCTCTCACCTCAAGCCAGTACTTACCAGTCCCTTGGTTCCTGCTTCCAGACCTCCCCCCCCGCCCCGCATGATTGACGGTCAGCAAGCCTACACTGTCCGTCGCCTCCTTGATAGTCGCTGGGTTAGGAGGAGCATTCAATACCTGGTCGACTGGGAGGGTTATGGTCCTGAAGAGCGTGCCTGGGTTCCGGCCCGGGACATTTTGGATCCTGAACTCATCAGGGATTTATGCCGTCACCACCTTGATCGTCCAGAAGGAACGTCAGGAGCTGTTCCGAGGGGAGGGGATCCTGTGAGGGTGCCGGTTAGTTCTCTCAGTAACCTCTAGATGGCACCTTGACTTGTTTTTTTCCCTTTGCTAATTGTTACCCGTTTCTCCTGTGTTTATTACTTAACTGCCTTTCATCTGGTTTATTGGTTTCACCTGTTTTTGCTTGTATTTAAGTTCTGTGGTTTCTTCCCTCTGTGCTCAGTCTTGACAAGCCGTTTGCCTAGTGGTAGCTTGTCTTGAGCTCCTATGTTTGTAACTGTTTACCTGTGTGATTCTAGTAAAGCACTTTTATTTAAGACTGCATACCTGCTTCTCGCCTCATCTGTCTGCACTTGGGTCCAGAACCAGCCTCGCCCTGACATTCTGCATCCCAATGTCGGGGGAGTCCAGAACCAGGGGTTACATTCTAAGGATAAGGGGTAAGCCATTTAGGACAGAGATGAGGAAGAATTTCTTCACCCAGAGAGTGGTGAACCTGTGGAATTCTCTACCACAGAAGGCAGTTGAGGCCAACTTATTAAATATATTTCTTAAGGCTAAAGGGATCAAGGGATATGGGGAGAAAGCAGGGACAGGGTACTGAATTTGGATGATCAGCCATTATCTCATTAAATGGCAGAATAGGCTTGAGGGGCCGAATGGCCTACTCCTGCTTCTATTTTCTATGTTTCTATGTTTACTCTGTATCTAACCCGTGCTGTACCTGTCCTGAGAGCGTTTGATGGGACAGTGTAGAGGGAGCTTTACTCTGTATCTAACCCGTGCTGTACCTGCCCTGGGAGTGTTTGATGGGGACAGTGTAGAGGGAGCTTTACTCTGTATCTAACCCGTGCTGTACCTGCCCTGGGAGTGTTTGATGGGACAGTGTAGAGGGAGCTTTACTCTGTATCTAACCCGTGCTGTACCTGTCCTGGGAGTGTTTGATGGGACAGTGTAGAGGGAGCTTTACTCTGTATCTAATCCGTGCTGTACCTGTCCTGAGAGCGTTTGTTGGGACTGTGTAGAAGGAGTTTTCCTCAGTATCTAACCCGTGCTGTACCTGCCCTGGGAGTGTTTGATGGGACAGTGTAGAGGGAGCTTTACTCTGTATCTAACCCGTGCTGTACCTGCCCTGGGAGTGTTTGATGGGGCAGTGTAGAGGGAGCTTTACTCTGTAACTAACCCCGTGCTGTACCTGCCCAGGGAGTGTTTGATGAGACAGTGTAGAGGGAGCTTTACTCTGTATCTAACCCATGCTGTACCTGCCCTGGGAGTGTTTGATGGGGCAGTGTAGAGGGAGATTTACTCTGCATCTAACCCGTGCTGTACCTGCCCTGGGAGTGTTTGATGGGACAGTGTAAAGGGAGCTTTACTCTGTATCTAACCCGTGCTCTACCTGCCCTGGGAGTTTTTGATGGGGCAGTGTAGGGGGAGCTTTACTCTGTATCTAACCCATACTGTACCTGTCCTGGGAGTGTTTGATGGGACAGTGTAGAGGGCGCTTTACTCTGTATCTAACCCTGTGATGTACCTGCCCTGGGAGTGTTTGATGGGACAGTGTAGAGGGAGCTTTACTCTGTATCTAACCCCGTGCTGTCCCTGCCCTGGGAGTGTTTGATGGGACAGTGTAGAGGGAGCTTTACTCTGTATCTAACCCTGTGCAGTACCTGTCCTGGCAGTGTTGGATGGGACAGTGTAGACGGAGCTTTACTCTGTATCTAACCCATGCTGTACCTGCCCTGGGAGAGTTTGATGGGACAGTGTAGAGGGAGCTTTACTCTGTATCTAACCCGTGCTGTACCTGCCCTGGGAGTGTTTGATGGGACAGTGTAGAGGGAGCTTTACTCTGTATCTAACCCGTGCTGTACCTGCCCTGGGAGTGTTTGATGGGACAGTGTAGAGGGAGCTTTACTCTGTATCTAACCCGTGCTGTACCTGCCCTGGGAGTTTTTGTTGGGACAGTGTAGAGGGAGATTTACTCTGCATCTAACCCGTGCTGTACCTGCCCTGGGAGTGTTTGATGGGACAGTGTAAAGGGAGCTTTACTCTGTATCTAACCCGTGCTCTACCTGCCCTGGGAGTTTTTGATGGGGCAGTGTAGGGGGAGCTTTACTCTGTATCTAACCCATACTGTACCTGTCCTGGGAGTGTTTGATGTGACAGTGTGGAGGGAGCTTTACTCTGTATCTAACCCGTGCTGTACCTGCCCTGGGAGTGTTTGATGGGACAGTGTAGAGGGCGCTTTACTCTGTATCTAACCCTGTGATGTACCTGCCCTGGGAGTGTTTGATGGGACAGTGTAGAGGGAGCTTTACTCTGTATGTAACCCCGTGCTGTACCTGTCCTGGGAGTGTTTGATGGGACAGTGTAGAGGGAGCTTTACTCTGTATCTAACCCCGTGCTGTCCCTGCCCTGGGAGTGCTTGATGGGACAGTGTAGAGGGAGCTTTACTCTGTATCTAACCCTGTACAGTACCTGTCCTGGCAGTGTTGGATGGGACAGTGTAGACGGAGCTTTACTCTGTATCTAACCCATGCTGTACCTGCCCTGGGAGAGTTTGATGGGACAGTGTAGAGGGAGCTTTACTCTGTATCTAACCCGTGCTGTACCTGCCCTGGGAGTGTTTGATGGGACAGTGTAGAGGGAGCTTTACTCTGTATCTAACCCGTGCTGTACCTGCCCTGGGAGTGTTTGATGGGACAGTGTAGAGGGAGCTTTACTCTGTATCTAACCCGTGCTGTACCTGCCCTGGGAGTGTTTGATGGGACAGTGTAGAGGGAGCTTTACTCTGTATCACTGGTCTTCTATCTCGAGGCAGAGAATACAAAAGCCATGAGATGATGTAGAAATTCCTTCAGGCCTTTGAACAGTTACACTCAGGAAGACATCAGAAGTCAAGGGGTGACCTGATAAGATCTTCAGTATTCTGAGTGGATGCCTTCTGTTAGATAGTGAGCAATGATCCCAAGTTTTCGGTAAGGAATCATATCAAAAATTGGTTTGAAAAACACAGCTTGTTCAGAAATTGGAATTCTCTGCCCCAAGGGGCAGTTCAAGAAGAGTCCAGTAACTCGTTCAAAGAGAATAACATAATTACCTGCAAAACAATATTAAAGGGTGCGGGGAGTGAGGGGGAGAGTGGGATTAGACTGGGTGGGATATTAAAGGGTGCGGGGAGTGAGGGGGAGAGTGGGATTAGACTGGGTGGGATATTAAAGGGTGCGGGGAGTGAGGGGGAGAGTGGGATTAGACTGGGTGGGATATTAAAGGGTGCGGGGAGTGAGGGGGAGAGTGGGATTAGACTGGGTGGGATATTAAAGGGTGCGGGGAGTGAGGGGGAGAGTGGGATTAGACTGGGTGGGATATTAAAGGGTACGGGGAGTGAGGGGGAGAGTGGGATTAGACTGGGTGGGATATTAAAGGGTACGGGGAGTGAGGGGGAGAGTGGGATTAGACTGGGTGGGATATTAAAGGGTGCGGGGAGTGAGGGGGAGAGTGGGATTAGACTGGGTGGGATATTAAAGGGTGCGGGGAGTGAGGGGGAGAGTGGGATTAGACTGGGTGGGATATTAAAGGGTGCGGGGAGTGAGGGGGAGAGTGGGATTAGATTGGGTGGGATATTAAAGGGTGCGGGGAGTGAGGGGGAGAGTGGGATTAGACTGGGTGGGATATTAAAGGGTGCGGGGAGTGAGGGGGAGAGTGGGATTAGACTGGGTGGGATATTAAAGGGTGCGGGGAGTGAGGGGGAGAGTGGGATTAGACTGGGTGGGATATTAAAGGGTGCGGGGAGTGAGGGGGATAGTGGGATTAGACTGGGTGGGATATTAAAGGGTGTGGGGAGTGAGGGGGAGAGTGGGATTAGACTGGGTGGGATATTAAAGGGAGCGGGGAGTGAGGGGGGGAGAGTGGGATTAGACTGGGTGGGATATTAAAGGGTACGGGGAGTGAGGGGGAGAGTGGGATTAGACTGGGTGGGATATTAAAGGGTGTGGGGAGTGAGGGGGAGAGTGGGATTAGACTGGGTGGGATATTAAAGGGTGCAGGGAGTGAGGGGGAGAGTGGGATTAGACTGGGTGGGATATTAAAGGGTGCGGGGAGTGAGGGGGAGAGTGGGATTAGATTGGGTGGGATATTAAAGGGTGCGGGGAGTGAGGGGGAGAGTGGGATTAGACTGGGTGGGATATTAAAGGGTGCGGGGAGTGAGGGGGAGAGTGGGATTAGACTGGGTGGGATATTAAAGGGTGCGGGGAGTGAGGGGGAGAGTGGGATTAGCCTGGGTGGGATATTAAAGGGTACGGGGAGTGAGGGGGAGAGTGGGATTAGACTGGGTGGGATATTAAAGGGTGCGGGGAGTGAGGGGGATAGTGGGATTAGACTGGGTGGGATATTAAAGGGTGCGGGGAGTGAGGGGGAGAGTGGGATTAGACTGGGTGGGATATTAAAGGGTGTGGGGAGTGAGGGGGAGAGTGGGATTAGACTGGGTGGGATATTAAAGGGAGCGGGGAGTGAGGGGGGGAGAGTGGGATTAGACTGGGTGGGATATTAAAGGGTACGGGGAGTGAGGGGGAGAGTGGGATTAGACTGGGTGGGATATTAAAGGGTGTGGGGAGTGAGGGGGAGAGTGGGATTAGACTGGGTGGGATATTAAATGGTGCAGGGAGTGAGGGGGAGAGTGGGATTAGACTGGGTGGGATATTAAAGGGTGCGGGGAGTGAGGGGGAGAGTGGGATTAGACTGGGTGGGATATTAAATGGTGCGGGGAGTGAGGGGGAGAGTGGGATTAGACTGGGTGGGATATTAAAGGGAGCGGGGAGTGAGGGGGAGAGTGGGATTAGACTGGGTGGGATATTAAAGGGTGCGGGGAGTGAGGGGGAGAGTGGGATTAGACTGGGTGGGATATTAAAGTGTGCGGGGAGTGAGGGGGAGAGTGGGATTATGCTGGGTGGGATATTAAAGGGTGCGGGGAGTGAGGGGGAGAGTGGGATTAGACTGGGTGGGATATTAAAGGGTGTGGGGAGTGAGGGGGATGTAGTGTCCACGCCTTAATAACACACGGACTGCAGGAGAACAATAAAACAGGTATTTACTGAACAAAGGCTAACTTAAGACTGAAGTACAGAAGCCTGCTATGGCTTGTGGGGGGAAACACTGTGTGTATGTAGATAAACCTGTATAATCCCCTTTTAACTGCTGTATTCCCCTCCCCCCGCAAGACAGTTGCAAGCTGAGAGGAATAAGGCATGTTCAGACTTGCCTGCTGCTGAGAGGAGGAAAACCAATCAGGTTCCAGCAGGTGACCAATCCGTGAGTCATCACAGGTTCGCGGGCTTTACGAATTCAGTACTGTATTAAAGGGTGCGGGGAGTGAGGGGGAGAGTGGGATTAGACTGGGTGGGATATTAAAGGGTACGGGGAGTGAGGGGGAGAGTGGGATTAGACTGGGTGGGATATTAAAGGGTACGGGGAGCGAGGGGGAGAGTGGGAATGGACTGACAATGATGGGCTGAATGGTCTGTTTCTGTGCAGGAATGCTCTCTGACCCTAGGAACAAGGCAGGGTGAGGCTGTGACCTCGAGAGAAATACGTTAAAGTCAACATTCTGTGTGTTTGAATAGTGGGATCGGTCCGAGTGGGCTGTGCTGAACTATTAATACACACATATTGCAGCCATCCAAATCACAACATGTTAGTCACTCCCTCCGAACTGGCTGAACGAGATAAGCGTTGGTTTGGCCTGTTGCAGTTTAGATTGTCTTAGAAGCCACACCTCGTTCCAGCCCCTTGACTCCACATTCGAGTCTGTCAGGCAGCCTACATTTTGACAGCTCCCTTCAGCCATGCAGGATTCCCTCACGTCTCAATCTTGTTTCAATAATTTTGCCTTTCCTCCTTGTTATGGCTGAACTCCCACACCATCGCCCCACTCCATTCAGCCATGGCTCAGTCGGTTTAACACTCTCCCTTTCTTTCTCTCTCTCTCTTTCTCGCCTCGGAGCCAGACGGTTGTGGGTTCGAGCCCCCACTCCAGAGACTCGAGCCCTATGATCCAGGCTGACACTCTTCATTGCCAGTACTGAGTGTTGTGTCTCCTTGTATTCTTTTACTATAAATAATACAGACACTTTTAGCTCATTTTACTTACTGCTTGTGGTAGCTGTATTTCTGCTTTGTTTCTGTGCTGCCGCATGGTGCGGAGTGATACAAGATATCCGACGCTGCACTGTGGACTGCCCATGCACAGTGTGCCACATAGCAATATAACTACACCATACCAAAGTAGTTCCATACCAAAGTAGGTCCATTTATTCAAACTACGAATAAGACGAAAAGTGACTGCACTGAATGTGCAAATGCAACCCCTCATGATCTGGGAAGCCGACGATATAGTAGAGGCATTCCGCAAGTTCAAACAGAAATGTGAGCTTACATTCAAAAGCTTCCTGAAGGGCACTACCAACGAGGAAAAGGTTAGTTACATTCTGTTGTGGACAGGAGAAAAAGGTCTAGATTTGTATAATAGCTGGAGTTTGACTGAAGAGGAAAAGGAAAACCCTGCGACAACTTTTGATAAATTCAGCAACCATCTAGAGCCTAAATCCAATCACCGTATACACAGATACAAATTCCAGCATCTAAGACAGGAACCCGGTGAAACAGCTGACAATTTCCTGACAAGGCTGAGAAATGAAGCCAGCAAGTGTAAATTTAAGGAAATGGAGAAAAGGCTTGTGGACCAGCTAATATGGGGGTCAGTGCATGTAGAGGTACAAAAAGCCCTGATAGGAAAAGAAAAGCTCAGAATAACAGAGGCTGTAGATACTGCGAGAGCTCATGAAGCCATGAAGCAGCAAATGAAAATGCTGATTTCTCAAATGGCTGACATGCGGACGGCTCCTGAGACGGACAACAGAGTGGATGCAGTGAGAGAAAAGTACCACACACAAAGACATGCACATGACAACGGGGGAAACATGTGCAGAAATTGTGGAAGACCGCACGATTACACAGACAAGAGGAAATGTCCAGCATATGGAACAAGCTGCAATGTATGTGGCAAACTAAACCACTGGGAAAAGAGGTGTAGAACGAAGAAAGAAGGAACATACATCAAAAACAAAGGCAGAACCAGAGAAAGAAACACAATATCCATGCCATGGATGAGCAGGATGATGATGATGATCACGACAATGCACTAAACATCGAAACCATAAAGATACAGCTTCACGAGATGCCCAGAGCGCAAAATACTCCGAGGAGAGAATTGCACACCATAATCCAAATCAAAAAAAAGGTCAAAGGTCGGCCCACAACCATCAACTTAAAGTTGAAGCTGGACGCAGGGGCTCAGAGCAACATTCTCCCATTGAGACTGTACCAGCAGATCTTTCCCAAAAACCTGAGAGAAGATGGCTACCCGAAAAATGGTTGTTTAAAGGCAAGTAATGTCACGCTGACAGCATACGGGGGGAGTGAGATTAAACAACTCGGAATAACCTTTATAAAAGGGACACAAAAAGGAAAGAACATCAACTGCATGTTCTAAGTCACCGACACTGAGGGGCCAATGATCCTGGGATTAAACAGCTGCGAGAAGTTGAGATTGACGTATGAGGAGAGATTGGGTCGATTGGGCTTATACTCGCTGGAGTTTAGAAGAATGAGAGGGGATCTCTGAAGATAGACAGCAACACCCCACTGGAGAAACGGCCACAAATCAAGAGTAAAAAAGACTTGATAGACATGTATCCGGAATGTTTCGATGATACAGTGGGATGTTGCGGAGGTTTCCAATACCACATCACCATCGATCCAGAGGTAAAGCCCGTTATCCATGCTCCACGAAAAGTACCTGTTAAATCTGTGAGTTGTTCAAGTAATTAATACTCAGACTTAATCAGTAACAATAAAACAGGTCTTTACTGGTTGGAGGTAGGGACTATACGTAGGTCTTTACTTCATGCCCACAGGCGGGAACTGAGGGGAGATCAGTACCCACAGTACTATTTATACCCCTATGGCCAGGAGTGGTACTGCGTATCACTACGCCCTACAAGTAGTGCAGTCCTGTCCATAGGTTCAAAGTAGCACACATATTACATACACAACATTCCTCCCTTCCTAGCTTTACAGTCATCTCCCCATTTAACATAACGTAATAACATATATACATATATAACTTCAGGTTTACATAACAGAATAACATAGATAACTTCATGTCAAAACAGATCACAGATTCAGTCTCTGCGGAAAACAGTTCACAGATTCAATCTCTGTGGTGTAGTCGGTTCACGTTGCTGGAGTGACTCATTCAATAGTCCTTCCATGGATTTAACAGTTTGAACTTCCGAACTGAATTGGCTCCGTTCGGAGGGACCACGTGTGTGATCTGGTAGAGGTAATAATGGTTCAGATGGGTCATCTTCTGTTTCGACTTTTCCTTTTCTGCTTCTTGGAGACTCTCTGGGCTCCACTGTCAGCTGCCAGCTGCATGCGCAGTTCCTCCTTCTCTTCCTCCTTTTTCCGTAGTAGAGCCACCTTCTCCCGATGTTCCGTAGACTTTCGGTGCTCCTCCATGATTTCTGTATGGTGGGAGTCGAAGTTACAAGTTGGGCAGGACAGGACATAGTAATATTCGGTGTCGTCCTGATCTAGGCCAGCGAGAGGGTCTTCTATTTCCTCCATACCCAGCTGGGCGTTAGCCAGCTTTTGTTCCAAGTCCAGACATCTTTCCTGAAGAGACTTCTTCATGCGTACCTCTTCATCCAGCTTTTTCTGGGCTTTCAGCAAGTCGTTTACTAATGACCTCATTTGAGATTTTACTACTTCAACTTTTGGAGATTGATTGATCGGACTATTCAATCCCTCTACCGGAGCAGCTGTTTCAGCGGTCTGTTGTTCTACGTTGACGTGAGTCAGCGTACTTTTGGCATCCAAGGGCTGCTCTGTTGCAGTCATCTCAGTCTGTGTTGCCACCTCAGCTCTTCCAATAACCTTTGAGAGCTCCGAACCCCTTTCGTTTGAATATTGAAGTTCGTGTTCAAGTTTTTCCCATTTCAGAGTCCTGTCCTTCAGCATATGCAGGAGTTGGCTGACCGTTAACTCCTCTGACATCAGACGTTTTGTGTGCTCCTGCTCCATTTTCTCCATCAGCTGCTTCTGTTGTCTTTCCAGATTCTCCAACTCTATATCAAAGAACTCTTTCGTTGCATTCAACTCTTGCTCAAAACAGCGAAGCATTTGTTCTAATTGCTGTTGTAGTTTGAAATGGAGTTGAGTTCGAGCCCGGTGTCCCTCAGAAATGGGCACATCAGTAGACTTGCCAGACTCAGAATCCACAGTTAAACTATGTTGTTGTTGCTCAGTGGAATTCTGTGCTGAAACTTTGTCTTTTGCACCTGAGTTGGGCTTACCATCATCCGTTCCAGAGTCTGGGCCGACTATCTTCACCGAGTTCTCACTCGTTATTGTTTGTAGGAAATGCCAGTCCATATTCATTTTCCTAATCCACTCCCGTCCTAGTAGTGGAGGACCTCCTTCAGATATCACATATAAGTCCATTATTTGACTGTCTTCGCCCTTGTGGACCACTGCAACCTCTATTTTCCCGATGGGGTACACTCTTTGCCCCGTGTATGTTTTCAATATAGTCCCCGTATCCTGTAGGGGAATATGTTGGAATAACTTTCCGTAATCTTTCTTATTTATGACCGTCAATGCCGATCCAGTGTCCAATTCCAGTTTTACTTGGACTCCTTCTATCTGAAGAGTGACCCAAATTGTCTGGAGGTCTGCACCCTTACCAGCGTTGAGTACTCTTAAGCTAGCCAGTTCATTACAGCTTAAGCTAGCCAGTTCATTACTGCTAGCGTCTGAATCGGACTCCTGTTCGGTCACCTTGTGTACCTTTGCGTATTTTCCTTGCGGTGACTTCTTGTTGCTGGTCTTCTTCCCTGACCTGCATACTCTAGCTATATGTCCAAGCCTACCACAAGTTCTACATTCTTGGTTTTTAAACCAACACTGGTTCTGATCATGCGTTGTCTTTCCACAACGATAACATTTGCCAGAACTCACACCCAATTTGTGTGCACTGAGCTCCGGTGACCGTAGCTGCATTACTGCCGTGCCTCTCGCTGCGGCTTCGTGTGCTGCTGCCATAGTGACCGCCTTCTCAAGCGTCAGCTCATTCTCCTCGAGCAGTCGCTTTTGTGTATCCTGTTTAAATAAACCACACACAAATTTGTCTCGTAGTGCATCTGTCAGTCCCGTTCCAAACTGGCAATATTTCGCTAATTTACGCAATTCCAGCAAATATTCAGCATTGCTTTCATACTGTAGCTGCCTTCTGTCGTAAAATTTAAATCGTTCCGCTAGCATCAGCGGCGTGGGGTTTAGATGATCTTTCAGGACAGTAACAATCTCATCGAACGTCTTATCCGCCGGTTCATCTGGTGATAACAGGTGTTTCAATTGCCCGTATGTCTTCGCACCCATTAAATTTAATAATGTTAGAGCTTTATCTTGGTCACGAATTTTATTGGCCTTACAATAATTTTTTACTCTTTCAACATATATGGCCCAATCTTCGAGGTCACTATCAAAGGTGCTAATATTCCCGTGTTTAGGCATTGTAGATTTGCAATTTCTCAGATTTTATTTTCTTTACTTGTTATCAAAGATGGCAGCTTCCCGCTCTTGCCGTCGTCCTCCGCCCACAAAATGGCGGTTTTCCCGCGCTTGGCGGTCTTCACCCGTCCCCCGACGCCGTCTCCCTTCAGCCCCGAGTGCGGCCCTTATCTTCGCCGCGATCGCCCGAGTGCGGCCCTTATCAGCGGATGCGATCGCTGGATCGCGAAGCGGCTCTCGGCTCTTATCAGGAGATGCGATCGCTCTGTTGAAACGCCTCCCGCTCGAAGCGGCTCTCGCGCCCTATTCCTCCAGCTCCCCCAGCCCCGTTCGTGCGGCCAACGCGGTCGACTGCCTGTCGCGTCGCTGCCCGGCTCAGACAACGGCTTACCCACCACCAAGCTGGAGAAGAAGCTGACGGTCGCCGATGGAGGCTCCGAGGTCAGGATGTCTTCCAGTGGGGTGGAGAGGGTGGAAACCTCTCTGCAACGTCCTGGCTGTGGACGAAGCTGCCGTGGAGTGACTGCCGCAGGGTCCGAATCAGACTCGTCGCCAGTGTTAAATCTGTGAGTTGTTCAAGTAATTAATACTCAGACTTAATCAGTAACAATAAAACAGGTCTTTACTGGTTGGAGGTAGGGACTATACGTAGGTCTTTACTTCATGCCCACAGGCGGGAACTGAGGGGAGATCAGTACCCACAGTACTATTTATACCCCTATGGCCAGGAGTGGTACTGCGTATCACTACGCCCTACAAGTAGTGCAGTCCTGTCCATAGGTTCAAAGTAGCACACATATTACATACACAACAGTACCCATCGAGCTGAAGACAAAGCTTGAAAGAGAGCTAAAGGAGATGGAAGAAAAGGGAGTGATCGTAAAGGTCACTGAACCCACAGACTGGGTAAACTCAATTGTGGTACGAGAAAAGCCAAACGGGCGTCTCAGAATATGTTTGGACCCCAAAGATCTAAACCAGGCGATAAAGAGGGACCACTATCCCGCCGCTGCCACCATGTTGTGTCTCCTTGTGTTCTTTTACTATGAATACTACAGACACTTTTAGCTCATTTTAGTTACTGCTTGTGGTAGCTGTATTTCTGCCTTGTTTCTGTGCTGCCGCATGGTGCGGAGTGATACAAGATGTCCGACGCTGCACTGTGCACTGCCCATGCACAGTGTGCCACATAGCAATATAACTATACCATACCAAAGTAGTTCCATGCCAAAGTAGTTCCAATTATCGATGTGATACTACAACAATGTAACACTGAGGGAGCGCCGCACTGTCGGAGGGGCAGTACTGAGGGAGTGCTGCACTGTCGGAGGGGCAGTACTGAGGGAGCGCCGCACTGTCGGAGGGGCAGTACTGAGGGAGCGCCACACTGTCGGAGGTGCAATGCTGAGGGAGCGCCGCACTGTCGGAGGGTTAGTACTGAGGGAGTGCTGCACTGTCGGAGGGGCAGTACTGAGGGAGTGCTGCACTGTCGGAGGGGCAGTACTGAGGGAGCGCCGCACTGTCGGAGGGGCAGTACTGAGGGAGCGCCACACTGTCGGAGGTGCAATGCTGAGGGAGCGCCGCACTGTCGGAGGTGCAGTACTGAGGGAGTGCTGCACTGTCGGAGGGTCAGTACTGAGGGAGTGCTGCACTGTCGGAGGGGCAGTACTGAGGGAGCGCCGCACTGTCGGAGGGTCAGTACTGAGGGAGTGCTGCACTGTCGGAGGGTCAGTACTGAGGGAGCGCCGCACTGTCGGAGGGGCAGTACTGAGGGAGCGCCGCACTGTCAGAGGGGCATTGCTGAGGGAGCACCGCACTGTCGGAGGGGCAGTACTGAGGGAGTGCTGCACTGTCGAGGGGCAGTACTGAGGGAGCGCCGCACTGTAAGAGGGGCAGTACTGAGGGAGCGCCACACTGTCGGAGGGGCAGTACTGAGGGAGCGCCACACTGTCGGAGGGGCAGTACTGAGGGAGAGCCGCACTGTCGGAGGGTCAGTACTGAGGGAGTGCTGCACTGTCGGAGGGTCAGTACTGAGGGAGCGCCACACTGTCGGAGGGGCAGTACTGAGGGAGCGCCGCACTGTCGAGGGGCAGTACTGAGGGAGTGCCGCACTGTCGGAGGGGCAGTACTGAGGGAGTGCTGCACTGTCGAGGGGCAGTACTGAGGGAGCGCCGCACTGTCGGAGGGGCTATACTGAGGGAGCGCCGCACTGTCGAGGGGCAGTACTGAGGGAGTGCTGCACTGTTGGAGGGGCAGTACTGAGGGAGAGCTGCACTGTCGGAGGGGCTATCTTTTGTATGAGACGTTAAACCAAGGCCCCGTCTGGCCTCTCGGGTGGACGTAAAAGATCTCACAGCCAGTATTTCGAAGAAGAGCAGGGGGGAGTTCTCCCCGGTGTCCTGGGGCCAATATTTATCCCTCAACCAACATCACTAAAAACAGATGATCTGGGTCATTATCACATCGCTGTTTGTGGGAGCTTGCTGTGCGCAAATTGGCTGTCGTGTTTGCTACATTACAACAGTGACCACATTTCAAAAAAAGCACTTTGGGACGTCCTGAGGTGGGGAACATAAGAACATAAGCATTAGGAGCAGGAGTCGGCCATTCGGCCCCTCGAGCCTGCTCCGCCGTTCAATAAGATCATGGCTGATCCGATCTTGGCCTCAGCTCCACTTCCCTGCCCGCTCCCCATAACCCTCGACTCCCTTATCGTTCAAAAATCTGTCTATCACCACCTTGAATGTATTCACTGACCCAGCCTCCACAGCCCTCTGGGGGAGAGAATCCCACAGGTTCACGACCCTCTGAGAGAAGAAATTCCTCCTCATCTCAGTTCTAAAAGGGCGACCCTTTATTCTGAAACTATGCCCCAGAGTTCTAGATTCCCCCACGAGGGGAAACATCCTCTCTGCATCTACCCTGTCGAGCCCCCTCGGTATCTTATATGTTTCAATAAGATCACCTCTCATTCTTCTAAACTCCAGTGAGTATCAGCCCAACCTGCTCAACCTTTCGTCAAACGTCAAACCCTTCATCTCAGGAATCAACCTCGTGAATCTTCTCTGAACTGCCTCCAAGGCAAGTACATTCCTCCTTAAATAAGGAGACAAAACTGTACGCAGTGTTCCAGGTGTGGTCTCACCAACGCCCTGTACAGTTGTAACAGGACTTCCCTGTTTGTATACTCCACCCCCCCTTTGCAATAAAGGACAACACTCCATTTGCCTTCCTAATTACTTGCTGTACCTGTGGGCTAACTTTTTGTGTTTCATTAATGAGGACCCCCAGATCCCTCTGTACCGCAGCATTCTGTAGTCTCTCACTCCATTTAAATAATATTTTGCTTCTTTATTCTTCCTATCAAAGTGGATAACCTCACACTTCCCCACATTATACTCCATCTGCTAGATTTTTGCCCACTCACTGAACCTATCTACATCCCTTTACAGACTCTATGGGCTTGATTTTGCCAGGCCCGAGGAGGCGGGATTGGAGGCGTGTGAGGTGTTAAAAATCGCAAAAATATGGCGGGCAGTTCTGATCCCGCCTCCAGGCCACCTCCGAGCAATTTTCCCAGAATCGGGATTTCAGACTCCGTTTCCATCCCGCCTCCAAGAGGCGGGATCGGCCCTTAAGGCCCTTAACAACCAGTTAATTGCCTCTATAATCCAATTTTGAGAGGCCCTTCTGATTTTAACACATTTCCCCTGTCCTGCACATCTCCTCTGGAACATGCCAGTTAATCCTGGCGGCCTCACAAGTGGATGGCTTACTAACAGCTGCAGCACCACCATTAAAAAGGAGTTTTCATCAATCATCATTTGCAGGTGGCAGAACCTTGTTGTCTCAGGTCTGGGGGAATTTTTAGCAGGCCTACTCATTGTTGTGGAACTTTGGAGCCTGACTCCCATCTCCAGTGTGACTTCCTGGGAAACCCCTCTCCCCACCTTGACTGAGCGCTTCCTCAACTGAGGGATATACCAGAAGAATGGGAACCATTTATTTCCTTTCTTCCTGGACAGTGGGGAGGGGAGCTGTTGCTGGTCCCGTGGGGGAGTAAAGGAAAGAGTTAGACATGCGAGATAAACAAGCTGGGTGGGCGTGTGTGCTGTGAGGAGGATGCCAAGAAACCCCACTACGATTGGGACAGGTTGGGTGATTGGGCAGATGCAGTATAATGTGGATAAATGCGAGGTTATCCACTTTGGTGGCAAAAACAGGAAGGCAGATTATTATCTGAACGGCAATAGATTGGGAGAAGGGGAAGTGCAACGAGACCTGGGTGTCCTTCTGCACCAGTCGCTGAAGGTAAGCATGCAGGTGCAACAGGCGGTTAAGAAGGCAAATGGTATGTTGGCCTTCATAGCGAGAGGATTCGAGTACAGGAGCAAGGATGTCTTGCTGCAGCTGTACAGGGCCTTGGTGAGACCACGCCTTGAGTATTGTGTGCAGTTTTGGTCGCCTTATCTGAGGAAGGATGTTCTTGCCATGGAGGGAGTGCAGCGAAGATTCACCAGACTGATACCTGGGATGGCAGGAATGACGTATGAAGAGAGATTGGGTTGATTGGGCTTATACTCACTGGAGTTTAGAAGAATGAGAGGGGAACTCATTGAAACTTATAAAATTCTAACAGGACTAGACAGACTAGATGCAGGAAGGATGTTCCCGATGGTGGGGGAGTCCAGAACCAGGGGTCACAGTCTAAGGATAAGGGGTAGGCCATTTAGGACTGAGATGAGGAGAAATTTCTTCACCCAGAGAGTGGTGAACCTGTGGAATTCTCTACCACAGAAGGCAGTTGAGGCCAATTCATTAAATATATTCAAGAAGGAGTTGGATATATTTCTTAAGGCTAAAGGGATCAAGGGATATGGGGAGAAAGCAGGGATCGGGTATTGAATTTGGATGATCAGCCATGATCGCATTGAATGGCGGAGCAGGCTCGAGGGGCCGAATGGCCTCCTCCTGCTCCTATCTTCTATGTTTCTATGTTTCTATTAACGTTGCATGCTCACTGAATTGTGCAGATGATCATAAGTCAATCTGTTAGTGCATCAGATACAATATCAGTCACTCATGCAATGTCAATGAGAGAGATGAAACACTATTCTGTCACCAGCTTGCTCTGATGCGCCCGTCTGTCCGTCCCACACTTGCTCATCCTCTTCCACCCCCACGATCTCCAGGGCCGCCTCCTCCGCAGTGGTGAGCTGGGCTATTGAGGGTGGCCCTCCACCTGTCCTCGTCCTCTCCCTCTTATTGTAGGCTCTCTTTTCCTGCAATGAGGGACGCAAGTGGAGTTTGATTGAGTGCAGAGAATCCATAGCATAGATGCATAGAAGGACACAAAGATGGAGTGAGGTGCCAAGACCAAGGGCCCTCTCTGTGTGTTGTAACATAGAAACATAGAAGATAGGAGCAGGAGTAGGCCATTCGGCCCCTCGAGTCTGCTCCACCATTCAATGAGATCATCGCTGATCATCCAAACTCAGTACCCTGTCCCTGCCTTCTCCCCATATCCCTTGATCCCTTTAGCCTTAAGAAATATATCTAACTCCTTCTTGAGTATATTTAATGAATTGGCCTCAACTGCCTTCTGTGGTAGAGAATTCCACAGGTTCACCACTCTCTGGGTGAAGAAATTCTTCCTCATCTCTGTCCTAAATGGCTTACCCCTTATCCTTAGACTGTGACCCCTGGTTCTGGACTCCCCCGCCATCGGGAACATCCTTCCTGCATCTAGTCTGTCTAGTCCTGTTAGAATTTTACAAGTTTCAATGAGATCCTCTCTCATTCTTCTAAACTCCAGCAAGTACAAGCCCAATCGACCCAATCTCTCCTCATACGTCATTCCTGCCATCCCAGGTATCGGTCTGGTGAATCTTCGCTGCACTCCCTCCATGGCAAGAACATCCTTCCTCATGTTGATAAAGTTGTACGGCTGAAAAAGAACCAAGGCTGCTTGCAGGCCTTAAATCCAGCTGCATAGATGACGTCGTCAGAGGCGAGTTTCTGTAAAGACTCATTGGGCCAGGGGTTCCCACACGCTGGAGATCAAGAGCCCAATTAGGGCAAAAATCGCACTTTGGTCCCTCCTCACATCGGAGGCGGGGTCCTGACCCGCCGACCACCTGACACGCCCCCCAGCCCGCCCCCAATGACAAAATCCAGCCCTTTGCGGCCTCCTCACAACTTGCTATCCCACCTCTCTTTGTATCGTCCGCAAATTTGGCTGCAGTACACCCGGACCCTTCATCCAAGTCATTAATATAGATTGTAAATAGTTGAGGCCCCAGCACTGATCCCTGCGGCACCCCACTAGTTACTGGTTGCCAACCGGAAAATGACCCATTTATCCCGACTCTCTGCATTCTGTTAGTTAGCCAATGTACAGCTGTAGGGGGGCATCTATTAACTGGTTTATGGCAACATACCTGGCCAGCAGCCTTTTTGCCTGCTGCACTGTAAACCGATTTTAACAGCGGTTCCGAATCGCTACCCCACCTTTCAGTTCAGACTGGAGGACTTATAATTAATGATATTGAAACGGACAATTGATTTGGATGTGAGCAAAGTCAAAATTTATTAAACTAAAGAACCATCATCAAATATAAACTATACCACACGAACATAGTGAAGGCAGTAAAAGTGTATAACAGAAGGGGGGGTACAGACGGCGAAAACGAGGGATACAATGGCCACAATGTTATTTAAACAATCTTAGCAATTCCCTTAAATCACCACCCCAAACTCCTTGCTAGGTTGTCTTGTTGAGGAGTCAGAACACCCTGCTCACCTGTGGTCCAGCGAAGTAAAAAAGAGAGAGATAGCTTCTCAGCAGCTATCTTTATACCTGTGTGCTGCTGCCTGTGGTGTATGTAACCTGTTCCACCTTAAGAGAGCTTAAGCCTGTTCCACCTTAAGAGATGTACTACTTTCTCAGGCTGCTGTAGACGTAATACCGGGGGTGAACACACCGGTATATAAGCACTGTGCAGTAATCTTGTATTCAGTATAGTCCCTACCTCCAACCAGTAAAGACCTGTTTTTATTGTTACTCATTAGTCTGTGTCTTAATTAACTAAATAATTCACAGACTTAACACTGCCGTTCTGTCTGGAAAAATTCCCGCCTAAAGTTCCAGTACACAAACAAAAGGACTGTGATTGGTTGCTGAATTGCTTGTTTAAACATAGCCAGCCATAATCGGCCTCGGGTCAAGTGGGCAACTCCTGACCTCCCTGGTTTGATTGACAGGTCTTTCACACAAACACATTACAAGCTGCTTAGCTGACTGTGATTGGTTGCTGAACATAGCCAGCCATAACAACCTGTCTCTGTGGCCTCGGGTCAAGTGGGCAACTCCTGACCTCCCTGGTTTGATTGACAGGTCTTTCACACAAACACATTACAAGCTGTAAACCTCTGTGTTTGACCGGGCTCAAAAGCATAAATTTTAATCAAGATGTTCTTTCTCAATGTGTATGAATACTTCCACGAATTTCCTCGATTCCGTTGTAGTCCAGCTCAGCCCAGCCCAGCAGTCTTTCGTGGTTCTGAGCATGCTTTAAAACATTGATCTGATCCAGAGGCAATTCAAAACACATAAATCTTCATCCATGATGTGGACCAATGTTTCTCTTGTTTTCAAGGGAATTTTGCGAAACCCCTACACAGCAGGCACCTCAAAGCACTGGAGAGGTACCACCAATGCTGCCTCCGCAAGATCCTGCAAATCCATTGGCAGGATAGGTGCACCAAAGTCAGTGTTCTTGCTCAGGCCAACATCCCCAGCATTGAAGCTTTGACCACGCTCAATCAGCTCCAATGGACGGGTCACATTGTCCGCATGCCCGATACGAGACTCACAAAACAAGCGCTCTACTCGGAGCTCCGACACGGCAAGAGAGCCCCAGGTGGGCAGAGGAAACGCTTCAAGGGCACCCTCAAAGCCTCCTTGAAAAAGTGTGACAATCCCCACCGACACCTGGGAATCATCCGGGAAGGCGCCGAACACCTCGAGTCTCTTCGCCGGGAGCAAGCGGAAGCCAAGCGCAAGGAGCGCACGTCAACCCAAGCACCCCACCCACCCGCCCCTTCAACCACCGTCTGCCCCACCTGTGACAGAGACTGTCGGTCCCGCATTGGACTCATCAGTCACCTGAGAACTCATTCTTAATGTGGAAGCAAGTCATCCTCGGTTCCGAGGGACAGCCTAAGAAGAAGAAGGAGGAGTTAGCCAATCCTCCATCCAGGCTAATATATTACCCTCAACCCTGTGAGCTCTTATCTTGTGCGGATAACCTGCCGATGATCTTGGAAGTGGTTTTGTGGTGTGGAAGCAGGTATACTAACAATGGAGAGATTTCCAACAACCCTCACGAGGCAGGCTCAATGCCCAAATCCGCGAGCCCCTTGCTGAGTGACATGGATAGAGAGATTCAATGTAAATGGGCAAATCCTCAGATCATAGGCAACTCACAGACAGACATAAAGCCTGAAAACTGCCACAGAATCACAGAGCAAAGACTTGAAGAAATCACATCTCTCCAGCGCCTTTCCCCGACCTCAGGACGTCCCAAAGCGCTTCACAGCCAATGAAGGACTTTTTTTGAAGTGTGGTCATTGTTGTAATGTAGGAAACGCAGCAGCCAGTTTGCGCACAGCAAGCTCCCACAAACAGCAATGTGATAAATGATTTGGTTCACTCTCTGGGGTCACTGCGATGTCCCTGAGGTCACTCCCTGGACCTTGGGGTCACTCCCCGGACCCCGTGGTCACTCCCTGGATCCTGGGGTCACCCTCCAGACCTTGTAGTCACTCCCCAGACCCTGTGGTCACTCCCCAGACACTGGGAGCACTCCCCGGACCCTGTGGTCACTTCCTGGACCCTGTGATCACTCCCCGGACCCTGTAGTCACTCCCCAGACACTTGGATCGCTCCCCGGACACTGGGATCACTCCCTGGAACCTGTGGTCACTCCCCGGACACTGAGATCACTCCCCAGACACTGGGATCACTCCCCGGGCCCTGTGACCACTCCTTGGACCCTGTGGTCACTCCTTGGACCCTGTGGTCACTCCCTGGACCCTGGGATCACTCCCCAGACCCAGTGGTCACTCCCCGGACCCTGGGATAACTCCCCAGACACTGTGGTCACTCCATGGACCCTGGGATCACTCCCCAGACCCTGTGATCACTCCCCAAGCCCTGTGGTCACTCCCTGGATCCTGGGGTCAGTCCCTGGACCCTGGGATCATTCCCCGGACACTGGGGTCACTCCTCAGGCCCTGGGACCACTCCTCAGACCTTGTGGTCACTCCTCAGACACTGGGGTCACTCCTCAGACCATGGAATCACTCCCCGGAGTCTGTGGTCACACCCTGGACCCTGTGGTCACTCCCCAGACCCTGTGGTCACTTCCTGGACCCTCTGGTCACTCTCCAGACACTGTGGTCACTCCCCAGACCCTGGAATCACCCCCCGGACCCTGTGGTCACTCCCCGGACCCTGGAATCACTCCCGGACCCTGTGGTCACTCCCTGGACCCTGTGGTTACTCCCCAGACCCTGTGGTCACTCCCTGGACCCTCTGGTCACTCTCCAGACCCTGTGGTCACCCCCCAGACCCTGGGGTCACTCCCTGGACCCTGTGGTCACTTCCTGGACCCTGGGATCGCTCCCTGGACCCTGTGGTCACTCCCCGGATACTGAGATCACTCCCCGGACACTGGGATCACTCCACAGACCCTATGGTCACTCCCCAGACACTGGGGTCACTCCCCGGACACTGGGATCTCTCCCTGGACCCTTTCGTCATTCCTCAGACCCTGGGATCTCTCCCTGGATGCTGGGGTCACTCCTCAGACCCTGGGATCACTCCCCAGAAACTATGGTCACTCCCTGGACCCTGGGATCCCCCCGGACCCTGTGGTCACTCCCTGGACCCTGGGGTCAGTCTCTGGACCTTGTGGTCACTACCTGGAACCTGGTGTCAGTCCCTGGACCCTAGGGTCACTCCCTGGACCCTGGGATCACTCCCCGGAACCCGTGGGCACTCCCTGGACCTTGTGATCACTCCCCTGTACCTGTTGTCACTCCCTGGAACCTGGGATCACTCCTCGGACCCAGTGGTTACTCCCCTAACCCTGTGGTCACTCCCCAGACTCTGGGGTCACTCACTGGACCCTGTGGTCACTTCCTGGACCCTGTGATCACTCCCCGGACCCTGTAGTCACTCCCCAGACACTTGGATCGCTCCCCGGACACTGGGATCACTCCCTGGAACCTGTGGTCACTCCCCGGACACTGAGATCACTCCCCAGACACTGGGATCACTCCCCGGGCCCTGGGACCACTCCTTGGACCCTGTGGTCACTCCTTGGACCCTGTGGTCACTCCCTGGACCCTGGGATCACTCCCCAGACCCAGTGGTCACTCCCCGGACCCTGGGATAACTCCCCAGACACTGTGGTCACTCCGTGGACCCTGGGATCACTCCCCAGACCCTGTGATCACTCCCCAAACCCTGTGGTCACTCCCTGGATCCTGGGGTCAGTCCCTGGACCCTGGGATCATTCCCCGGACACTGGGGTCACTCCTCAGGCCCTGGGACCACTCCTCAGACCTTGTGGTCACTCCTCAGACACTGGGGTCACTCCTCAGACCATGGAATCACTCCCCGGAGTCTGTGGTCACACCCTGGACCCTGTGGTCACTCCCCAGATCCTGTGGTCACTTCCTGGACCCTCTGGTCACTCTCCAGACACTGTGGTCACTCCCCAGACCCTGGAATCACCCCCCGGACCCTGTGGTCACTCCCCGGACCCTGGAATCACTCCCCGGACCCTGTGGTCACTCCCTGGACCCTGTGGTTACTCCCCAGACCCTGTGGTCACTCCCTGGACCCTCTGGTCACTCTCCAGACCCTGTGGTCACCCCCCAGACCCTGGGGTCACTCCCTGGACCCTGTGGTCACTTCCTGGACCCTGGGATCGCTCTCTGGACCCTGTGGTCACTCCCCGGATACTGAGATCACTCCCCGGACACTGGGATCACTCCACAGACCCTATGGTCACTCCCCGGACACTGGGGTCACTCCCCGGACACTGGGATCTCTCCCTGGACCCTTTCGTCATTCCTCAGACCCTGGGATCTCTCCCTGGATGCTGGGGTCACTCCTCAGACCCTGGGATCACTCCCCAGAAACTATGGTCACTCCCTGGACCCTGGGATCCCCCCGGACCCTGTGGTCACTCCCTGGACCCTGGGGTCAGTCTCTGGACCTTGTGGTCACTACCTGGAACCTGGTGTCAGTCCCTGGACCCTAGGGTCACTCCCTGGACCCTGGGATCACTCCCCGGAACCCGTGGGCACTCCCTGGACCTTGTGATCACTCCCCTGTACCTGTTGTCACTCCCTGGAACCTGGGATCACTCCTCGGACCCAGTGGTTACTCCCCTAACCCTATGGTCACTCCCCAGACTCTGGGGTCACTCACTGGACGCTGTGGTCACTCCCCAGACCCTGGGATCACTCTCTGGACCCTGTGGCCACTCTCTGGACCTTGTGGTCACTCCCTGGAACCTGGTGTCAGTCCCTGGACCCTAGGGTCACTCCCTGGACCCTGGGATCACTCCCTGGAACCCGTGGGCACTCCCTGGACCTTGGGATCAATCCCCTGTACCTGTTGTCACTCCCTGGAACCTGGGATCACTCCCCAGACCCAGTGGTTACTCCCCTAACCCTGTGGTCACTCCCCAGACCCTGGGGTCACTCTCTGGACCCTGTGGTCACTCCCCAGGCCCTGGGGTCGCTCTCTGGACCCTGTGGCCACTCTCTGGACCTTGTGGTCACTCCCTGGAACCTGGGATCACTCCCCTGACCCTGGGATCACTCCCCAGACCCTGTGGTCACTCCCTGGACCCCATGGTCACTCTCTGGACCCTGTGGTCAATCCACAGACCCTGGGGTCAGCCCCAGACCCTGTGGTCACTCCCCAGACCCTGGGATCACTCCCCTGACCCTGGGATCACTCCCCAGACCCTGGGGTCAGCCCCAAACCCTGGGTCACTCTCTGGACCCTGTGGTCACTCCCCAGGCCCTGTGGTCATGCCCTGGACCCTGTGGTCACTCTCTGGACCCTAGGATCACTCCCCTGACCCTGGGATCACTCCGCAGACCCTGTGGTCACTCCCTGGACCCTGTGGACACTCTCTGGACCCTGTGGTCAATCCACAGACCCTGGGGTCTGCCGCAGACCCTGTGGTCATTCCATGGAACCTGGGATCACTCCCCAGAACCCATGGTCACTCCCTGGACCTTGGGATAACTCCCTGACCCTGGGATCACTCCCTGGACCCTGTGGTCACTCCCTGACTCTGTGGTCACTCCCCGGACTCTGTGGTCACTCCCCAGACCCTGTGGTCACTCCCCAGACCCCGTGGTCACTCCCTGGATCCTGTGGTCACTCTCTGGACCCTGTGGTCAATCCACAGACCCTGGGGTCAGCCCCAGACCTTGTGGTCACTCCCTAGACCCTGGGATCACTCCCCTGACCCTGGGATCACTCCCCAGACCCTGTGGTCACTCCCTGGATCCTGAGGTCACTCTCTGGACCCTGTGGTCAATCCACAGACCCTGGGGTCAGCCCCAGACCCTGTGGTCACTCCCCAGACCCTGGGATCACTCCCCTGACCCTGGGATCAGCCCCAAACCCTGGGGTCAGCCCCAAACCCCGTGGTCACTCCCTGGATCTTGTGGACACTCTCTGGACCCTGTGGTCAATCCACAGACCCTGGGATCACTCCCCAGACCCTGGGGTCAGCCCCAAACCCTGGGTCACTCCCTGGACCCTGGGGTCACTCCCTGGACCCTGTGGTCACTCCCTGGACCCTGGGGTCACTCCCTGGACCCTGGGGTCACTCCCTGGACCCTGGGGTCACTTCCCTGACCCTGTGGTCACTCCCCCAACCCTGAGGTCAATCCACAGACCCTGGGGTCAGTCCCTGGACCCTGGGATCACTCCCCTGACCATGTGATCACTCCCGGACCCTGTGGTCACTCCCGGACCCTGTGGTCACTCACTGGACCCTGTGGTCACTCCCCAGACCCTGGGATTACTCCCTGAACCCTGTGGTCACTCCGTGGGCCATGTGGTCACTCTCTGGGCCCTATGGTCACTCCCTGGACCCTGGTGTCACTCTCTGGACCCTGGGATCACTTCCCAGACCCTGAGATCACTCCCTGGACCCTGGGATCACTCCCTGGACCCTGTGGTCACTCTCCGGACCCTGGGGTCACTCTCCAGACCCTGTGGTCACTCCCTGGACCCTGTGGTCACTCCCCTGACCCTGGGATCACTCCATTGACCCTGGGATCACTCCCTTGACCCTGTGGTCACTCCCCGGACCCTGGGATCACTCCCCTGACCCTGGGATCACTCCCCTGACCCTGTGGTCACTCCCCTGACCCTGGGATCACTCCATTGACCCTGGGATCACTCCCTTGACCCTGTGGTCACTCCCCGGACCCTGGGATCACTCCCCTGACCCTGGGATCACTCCCCGGACACTGGGATCACTCCCTGGACCCTGTGGTCAATCCACAGACCCTGTGGTCACTCCCCAGACCCTGGGATCACTCCCCTGACACTGTGGTCACTCCATGGACCCTGGGATCACTCCCCAGACCCTGTGATCACTCCCCAAGCCCTGTGGTCACTCCCTGGATCCTGGGGTCAGTCCCTGGACCCTGGGATCATTCCCCGGACACTGGGGTCACTCCTCAGGCCCTGGGACCACTCCTCAGACCTTGTGGTCACTCCTCAGACACTGGGGTCACTCCTCAGACCATGGAATCACTCCCCGGAGTCTGTGGTCACACCCTGGACCCTGTGGTCACTCCCCAGACCCTGTGGTCACTTCCTGGACCCTCTGGTCACTCTCCAGACACTGTGGTCACTCCCCAGACCCTGGAATCACCCCCCGGACCCTGTGGTCACTCCCCGGACCCTGGAATCACTCCCCGGACCCTGTGGTCACTCCCTGGACCCTGTGGTTACTCCCCAGACCCTGTGGTCACTCCCTGGACCCTCTGGTCACTCTCCAGACCCTGTGGTCACCCCCCAGACCCTGGGGTCACTCCCTGGACCCTGTGGTCACTTCCTGGACCCTGGGATCGCTCCCTGGACCCTGTGGTCACTCCCCGGATACTGAGATCACTCCCCGGACACTGGGATCACTCCACAGACCCTATGGTCACTCCCCGGACACTGGGGTCACTCCCCGGACACTGGGATCTCTCCCTGGACCCTTTCGTCATTCCTCAGACCCTGGGATCTCTCCCTGGATGCTGGGGTCACTCCTCAGACCCTGGGATCACTCCCCAGAAACTATGGTCACTCCCTGGACCCTGGGATCCCCCCGGACCCTGTGGTCACTCCCTGGACCCTGGGGTCAGTCTCTGGACCTTGTGGTCACTACCTGGAACCTGGTGTCAGTCCCTGGACCCTAGGGTCACTCCCTGGACCCTGGGATCACTCCCCGGAACCCGTGGGCACTCCCTGGACCTTGTGATCACTCCCCTGTACCTGTTGTCACTCCCTGGAACCTGGGATCACTCCTCGGACCCAGTGGTTACTCCCCTAACCCTGTGGTCACTCCCCAGACTCTGGGGTCACTCACTGGACCCTGTGGTCACTTCCTGGACCCTGTGATCACTCCCCGGACCCTGTAGTCACTCCCCAGACACTTGGATCGCTCCCCGGACACTGGGATCACTCCCTGGAACCTGTGGTCACTCCCCGGACACTGAGATCACTCCCCAGACACTGGGATCACTCCCCGGGCCCTGGGACCACTCCTTGGACCCTGTGGTCACTCCTTGGACCCTGTGGTCACTCCCTGGACCCTGGGATCACTCCCCAGACCCAGTGGTCACTCCCCGGACCCTGGGATAACTCCCCAGACACTGTGGTCACTCCGTGGACCCTGGGATCACTCCCCAGACCCTGTGATCACTCCCCAAACCCTGTGGTCACTCCCTGGATCCTGGGGTCAGTCCCTGGACCCTGGGATCATTCCCCGGACACTGGGGTCACTCCTCAGGCCCTGGGACCACTCCTCAGACCTTGTGGTCACTCCTCAGACACTGGGGTCACTCCTCAGACCATGGAATCACTCCCCGGAGTCTGTGGTCACACCCTGGACCCTGTGGTCACTCCCCAGATCCTGTGGTCACTTCCTGGACCCTCTGGTCACTCTCCAGACACTGTGGTCACTCCCCAGACCCTGGAATCACCCCCCGGACCCTGGAATCACTCCCCGGACCCTGTGGTCACTCCCTGGACCCTGTGGTTACTCCCCAGACCCTGTGGTCACTCCCTGGACCCTCTGGTCACTCTCCAGACCCTGTGGTCACCCCCCAGACCCTGGGGTCACTCCCTGGACCCTGTGGTCACTTCCTGGACCCTGGGATCGCTCTCTGGACCCTGTGGTCACTCCCCGGATACTGAGATCACTCCCCGGACACTGGGATCACTCCACAGACCCTATGGTCACTCCCCGGACACTGGGGTCACTCCCCGGACACTGGGATCTCTCCCTGGACCCTTTCGTCATTCCTCAGACCCTGGGATCTCTCCCTGGATGCTGGGGTCACTCTCCGGACCCTGGGATCACTCCCTGGACCCTGTGGTCACTCTCCGGACCCTGGGATCACTTCCTGGACCCTGTGGTCACTCTCCGGACCCTGGGATCACTCCCTGGACCCTGTGGTCACTCTCCGGACCCTGGGATCACTCCCTGGACCCTGTGGTCACTCTCCGGACCCTGGGATCACTTCCTGGACTCTGTGGTCACTCTCCGGACCCTGGGATCACTTCCTGGACTCTGTGGTCACTCCCCGGACCCTGGGGTCACTCCCTGGACTCTGTGGTCACTCTCCGGACCCTGGGATCAGTCCCTGGACCCTGTGGTCACTCTCCGGACCCTGGGATCACTTCCTGGACTCTGTGGTCACTCCCCGGACCCTGGGGTCACTCCCTGGACCCTGTGGTCACTCTCCGGACCCTGGGATCACTCCCTGGACCCTGTGGTCACTCCCCTGACCCTGGGATCAGTCCCTGGACCCTGTGGTCACTCTCAGGACCCTGGGATCACTTCCTGGACCCTGTGGTCACTCTCCGGACCCTGGGATCACTCCCTGGACCCTGTGGTCACTCTCCGGACCCTGGGATCACTCCCCTGAACCTGGGATCACTCCCTGGACCCTGTGGTCACTCTCCGGACCCTGGGATCACTCCCCTGAACCTGGGATCACTCCCTGGACTCTGTGGTCACTCTCCGGACCCTGGGGTCACTCCCTGGACTCTGTGGTCACTCTCCGGACCCTGGGGTCACTCCCTGGACCCTGTGATCACTCTCCGGACCATGTGGTCACTCCCCAGACCCTGGGATCAATCCCTGAGCTGAATGCACCTTGTGTTTTCCGGGGATGCTGCCCTGAACCTGCAGCCAGCGGTTGCCCCAGGACCTGGGACCAGGACCTACAGCCCCCACCCCTGTCCCCGGGAATCCACGCCTCGAACTCAGGCAACAAGGGCGGCGGCTGGTCGGTGCCAGGTCCGGGATCCGGGGCTGTGTCCACGGGATTGGGCGGGTTCCCAGCTCCAAGGGCGGGTATAAAGTCCGGGACTGAAGGAGGTTCCTCTCCACTCCGCCGGGAGCCCGCACTCAGGTAAGATCGCGCCTGGGGAATCAGGGCTGGGGATGGAGCCGAGCCTGCAGAATCCCAGGGGAGGGAGGGAGGCTGGCTGGCTGGCTGGCTGCGGATCCCACTGGTCCTGTCCGAGCCCAGCGCTGCACCGGGAGGCGCTGAGAGAGAAACTACAGCTCCTCTCCCTCTCACACTCCCTCTCTCCCCGTGTCCCTCTCACACTCCCTCTCTCCCTCTCACACTCCCTCTCTCCCTGCGTCCCTCTCACACTCCCTCTCTCCCTCTCTCCCCGTGTCCCTCTCACACTCCCTCTCTCCCTGCGTCCCTCTCACACTCCCTCTCTCCCTCTCACACTCCCTCTCTCCCTGCGTCCCTCTCACACTCCCTCTCTCCCCGTGTCCCTCTCACACTCCCTCTCTCCCCGTGTCCCTCTCACACTCCCTCTCTCCCCGTGTCCCTCTCACACTCCCTCTCTCCCCGTGTCCCTCTCACACTCCCTCTCTCCCTCTCTCCCCGTGTCCCTCTCACACTCCCTCTCTCCCTGCGTCCCTCTCACACTCCCTCTCTCCCTCTCACACTCCCTCTCTCCCCGCGTCCCTCTCACACTCCCTCTCTCCCTCTCTCCCTGGGTCCCTCTCACACTCCCTCTCTCCCTCTCACACTCCCTCTCTCCCCGGGTCCCTCTCACACTACCTCTCTCCCCGTGTCCCTCTCACACTCCCTCTCTCCCTGTGTCCCTCTCACACTCCCTCTCTCCCTCTCACACTCCCTCTCTCCCCGTGACCCTCTCACACTCCCTCTCTCCCTGCGTCCCTCTCACACTCCCCCTCTCCCTCTCACACTCCCTCTCTCCCTGCGTCCCTCACACACCCTCTCTCCCTCTCTCCCTGCGTCCCTCTCACACTCCCTCTCTCCCTCTCACACTCCCTCTCTCCCCGGGTCCCTCTCACACTACCTCTCTCCCCGTGTCCCTCTCACTCTCCCTCTCTCCCTGGGTCCCTCTCACACTCCCTCTCTCCCTGGGTCCCTCTCACACTCCCTCTCTCCCTCTCTCCCCGTGTCCCTCTCACACTCCCTCTCTCCCTGGGTCCCTCTCACACTCCCTCTCTCCCTGGGTCCCTCTCACACTACCTCTCTCCCCGTGTCCCTCTCACACTCCCTCTCTCCCTCTCACTCTCTCCCCGTGTCCCTCTCACACTCCCTCTCACACTCCCTCTCTCCCTGTGTCCCTCTCTCCCTCTCTCCCTGGGTCCCTCTCACACTCCCTCTCTCCCTCTCTCCCTGGGTCCCTCTCACACTCCCTCTCTCCCTCTCTCCCCGTGTCCCTCTCACACTCCCTCTCTCCCTGGGTCCCTCTCACACACCCTCCCTCCCTCTCTCCCCGTGTCCCTCTCACACTCCCTCTCTCCCTGGGTCCCTCTCACACTCCCTCTCTCCCTGGGTCCCTCTCACACTCCCTCTCTCCCTCTCTCCCTGGGTCCCTCTCACACTCCCTCTCTCCCCGTGTCCCTCTCACACACCCTCTCTCCCTGCGTCGCTCTCACACTCCCTCTCTCCCCGTGTCCCTCTCACACTCCCTCTCTCCCTCTCTCCCCGTGTCCCTCTCACACTCCCTCTCTCCCCGTGTCCCTCTCACACTCCCTCTCTCCCTCTCTCCCCGTGTCCCTCTCACACTCCCTCTCTCCCTGGGTCCCTCTCACACTACCTCTCTCCCCGGGTCCCTCTCACACAACCTCTCTCCCCGTGTCCCTCTCACACTCCCTCTCTCCCTCTCTCCCCGTGTCCCTCTCACACTCCCTCTCTCCCCGTGTCCCTCTCACACTCCCTCTCTCCCTCTCTCCCTGGGTCCCTCTCACACTCCCTCTCTCCCTCTCTCCCTGGGTCCCTCTCACACTCCCTCTCTCCCTCTCTCCCCGTGTCCCTCTCACACTCCCTCTCTCCCTGTGTCCCTCTCACACCCTCTCTCCCTGGGTCCCTCTCACACTCCCTCTCTCCCTGGGTCCCTCTCACACTCCCTCTCTCCCTCTCTCCCTGGGTCCCTCTCACACTCCCTCTCTCCCCGTGTCCCTCTCACACTCCCTCTCTCCCCGTGTCCCTCTCACACTCCCTCTCTCCCCGTGTCCCTCTCACACTCCCTCTCTCCCTCTCTCCCCGTGTCCCTCTCACACTCCCTCTCTCCCTGTGTCCCTCTCACACTCCCTCTCTCCCCGTGTCCCTCTCACACTCCCTCTCTCCCTCTCACACTCCCTCTCTCCCTCTCACACTCCCTCTCTCCCCGGGTCCCTCTCACACTACCTCTCTCCCCGTGTCCCTCTCACACTCCCTCTCTCCCTCTCACTCTCCCTCTCTCCCTCTCTCCCTGGGTCCCTCTCACACTCCCTCTCTCCCTCTCTCCCCGTGTCCCTCTCACACTCCCTCTCTCCCTGTGTCCCTCTCACACTCCCTCTCTCCCTGGGTCCCTCTCACACTCCCTCTCTCCCTGGGTCCCTCTCACACTCCCTCTCTCCCTCTCTCCCTGGGTCCCTCTCACACTCCCTCTCTCCCCGTGTCCCTCTCACACTCCCTCTCTCCCCGTGTCCCCCTCACACTCCCTCTCTCCCCGTGTCCCTCTCACACTCCCTCTCTCCCTCTCTCCCCGTGTCCCTCCCACACTCCCTCTCTCCCTGTGTCCCTCTCACACTCCCTCTCTCCCCGTGTCCCTCTCACACTCCCTCTCTCCCTCTCACACTCCCTCTCTCCCTCTCACACTCCCTCTCTCCCCGGGTCCCTCTCACACTACCTCTCTCCCCGTGTCCCTCTCACACTCCCTCTCTCCCTCTCACTCTCCCTCTCTCCCCGTGTCCCTCTCACACTCCCTCTCTCCCTGGGTCCCTCTCACACTCCCTCTCTCCCCGTGGCCCTCTCACACTCCCTCTCTCCCTCTCTCCCCGTGTCCCTCTCACACTCCCTCTCTCCCTGGGTCCCTCTCACACTCCCTCTCTCCCTCTCACACTCCCTCTCTCCCTGGGTCCCTCTCACACTACCTCTCTCCCCATGTCCCTCTCACACCCCCTCTCTCCCTCTCACTCTCTCCCCGTGTCCCTCTCACACTCCCTCTCACACTCCCTCTCTCCCTCTCTCCCTGTGTCCCTCTCTCCCTCTCTCCGTGTCCCTCTCACACTCCCTCTCTCCCTCTCTCCCTGGGTCCCTCTCACACTCCCTCTCTCCCTCTCACACTCCCTCTCTCCCTGTGTCCCTCTCACACTCCCTCTCTCCCTCTCTCCCTGGGTCCCTCTCACACTCCCTCTCTCCCTGGGTCCCTCTCACACTCCCTCTCACACTCCCTCTCTCCCTGGGTCCCTCTCACACTACCTCTCTCCCCATGTCCCTCTCACACCCCCTCTCTCCCTCTCACTCTCTCCCCGTGTCCCTCTCACACTCCCTCTCACACTCCCTCTCTCCCTCTCTCCCTGTGTCCCTCTCTCCCTCTCTCCCTGTGTCCCTCTCACACTCCCCCTCTCACTCTCTCCCCGTGTCCCTCTCACACTCCCTCTCACACTCCCTCTCTCCCTCTCTCCCTGTGTCCCTCTCTCCCTCTCTCCGTGTCCCTCTCACACTCCCTCTCTCCCTCTCTCCCTGGGTCCCTCTCACACTCCCTCTCTCCCCGTGTCCCTCTCACACTCCCTCTCTCCCTCTCACACTCCCTCTCTCCCTGTGTCCCTCTCACACTCCCTCTCTCCCTCTCTCCCTGGGTCCCTCTCACACTCCCTCTCTCCCTCTCTCCCTGGGTCCCTCTCACACTCCCTCTCTCCCCGTGTCCCTCTCACACTCCCTCTCTCCCTCTCTCCCTGTGTCCCTCTCACACCCTCTCTCCTGGGTCCCTCTCACACTCCCTCTCTCCCTCTCTCCCCGTGTCCCTCTCACACTCCCTCTCTCCCTCTCTCCCTGTGTCCCTCTCACACTCCCTCTCTCCCTGGGTCCCTCTCACACTCCTCTCTCCCTGGGTCCCTCTCACACTCCCTCTCTCCCTCTCTCCCTGTGTCCCTCTCTCCCTCTCTCCCTGTGTCCCTCTCACACTCCCTCTCTCCCTCTCTCCCTGGGTCCCTCTCACACTCCCTCTCTCCCTCTCTCCCTGGGTCCCTCTCACACTCCCTCTCTCCCCGTGTCCCTCTCACACTCCCTCTCTCCCTCTCACACTCCCTCTCTCCCTGTGTCCCTCTCACACTCCCTCTCTCCCTCTCTCCCTGGGTCCCTCTCACACTCCCTCTCTCCCTCTCTCCCTGGGTCCCTCTCACACTCCCTCTCTCCCCGTGTCCCTCTCACACTCCCTCTCTCCCTCTCTCCCTGTGTCCCTCTCACACCCTCTCTCCCTGGGTCCCTCTCACACTCCCTCTCTCCCTCTCTCCCCGTGTCCCTCTCACACTCCCTCTCTCCCTCTCTCCCTGTGTCCCTCTCACACTCCCTCTCTCCCTGGGTCCCTCTCACACTCCCTCTCTCCCTGGGTCCCTCTCACACTCCCTCTCTCCCTCTCTCCCTGGGTCCCTCTCACACTCCCTCTCTCCCCGTGTCCCTCTCACACTCCCTCTCTCCCTGTGTCCCTCTCACACCCTCTCTCCCTCTCTCCCTGGGTCCCTCTCACACTCCCTCTCTCCCCGTGTCCCTCTCACACTCCCTCTCTCCCTCTCTCCCTGGGTCCCTCTCACACTCCCTCTCTCCCCGTGTCCCTCTCACACTCCCTCTCTCCCTCTCTCCCTCACTCCCCGTGTCCCTCTCACACTCCCTCTCTCCCTCTCACACTCCCTCTCTCCCCGTGTCCCTCTCACACTCCCTCTCTCCCCGTGTCCCTCTCACACTCCCTCTCTCCCCGGGTCCCTCTCACACTCCCTCTCTCCCCGGGTCCCTCTCACACACCCTCTCTCCCCGGGTCCCTCTCACACTCCCTCTCTCCCCGGGTCCCTCTCACACTCCCTCTCTCCCCGGGTCCCTCTCACACTCCCTCTCTCCCCGGGTCCCTCTCACACTCCCTCTCTCCCCGGGTCCCTCTCACACTCCCTCTCTCCCCGTGTCCCTCTCACACTCCCTCTCTCCCCGTGTCCCTCTCACACTCCCTCTCTCCCCGGGTCCCTCTCACACTCCCTCTCTCCCCGGGTCCCTCTCACACTCCCTCTCTCCCCGGGTCCCTCTCACACTCCCTCTCTCCCCGGGTCCCTCTCACACTCCCTCTCTCCCCGGGTCCCTCTCTCACTCCCTCTCTCCCCGGGTCCCTCTCTCACTCCCTCTCTCCCCGGGTCCCTCTCACACTCCCTCTCTCCCCGGGTCCCTCTCACACTCCCTCTCTCCCCGGGTCCCTCTCACACTCCCTCTCTCCCCGGGTCCCTCTCACACTCCCTCTCTCCCCGGGTCCCTCTCACACTCCCTCTCTCCCCGGGTCCCTCTCACACTCCCTCTCTCCCCGGGTCCCTCTCACACTCCCTCTCTCCCCGGGTCCCTCTCACACTCCCTCTCTCCCCGGGTCCCTCTCACACTCCCTCTCTCCCCGGGTCCCTCTCACACTCCCTCTCTCCCCGGGTCCCTCTCACACTCCCTCTCTCCCCGGGTCCCTCTCACACTCCCTCTCTCCCCGGGTCCCTCTCTCTCTCTCTCTCTCTGTCTCTCTCTCTCTCTGTCTCTCTCCCTCTCTGTCTCTCTCTCTCTCTGTCTCTCTCCCTCTCGAATATTATTCAGACAATGATCTTTAAATTGGGTCCCAGGTGTTGGTTCCGTAGAAGTTGAATTCTCAGTGGGAGCGCGGGAGGTGACGGCTCTCTCTCTCTCTCTCTCTGTCAGTTCAGTTCAGTTCAGTTCAGTTCAAATGCTTTATTGGCATGAAAGTTTACAGAGAACCATATTGCCAAAGCTTACATTGCAAAAAGGTACAGTTTTCCAACATTCTGTAGGTGTCAATCGATTTGACATTTGTTGGGTATATACAATATTACTTTTAAACAATATTAATTTTAAACAGTCTTTCTACTTCATTTGGTACGTTCAATATTAATTTTAAACAGTCTTACTTTTAAACAGTCCTCAGGTTGTGACATGTTGTTACATATTTAGCCCCAAGGTATGGTCTGTCTCCTTCTCCTAGGACTAATCTCAATTTTGACAGATCATCCAATTCCTTGAAATCTGGGGTTGTTTGGCTTAGCTTGTTGAATAATATGTTTCTTGATGTGTTGAATTTTTCGCATTCTCTCTCTCTCTCTCTCTCTCTCTCTCCCTCTCTTTCTCTCATTCTCTCTCTCTCTCTCTGCCCTCCGGGTGTGTGTGCTCCCGTTTCCCCGGACAGGTTGTTCAGTGAGCTCCCGGACCCGAAGCCCATTAGTGGGCGGAGGGAGAGGGCGATGAACCCAGGAGGTCCGCTGTCTTTCGCCCTTTGAAAGATTCCGATAACTCGGGCACGGGAATTTGCCCAGTGCCTGAGAAACGGGAACAAAATACAGAATGTCAACACTGAGAGGGCCGTCGTGAGAGAACCCAGTGTTACTAAAGGTTAACAATCCTTGGGTCTTCCTTGTCAAGTCCCCTGTGTTACTAGATGTTAACAATCCTTGGGTCTTCCTTGTCAAGCCCCCTGTGTTACTAAAGATTAACAATCCTTGGGTCTTCCTTGTCAAGCCCCCTGTGTTACTAAAGGTTAACAATCCTTGGGTCTTCCTTGTCAAGCCCCCTGTGTTACTAGAGGTTAACGATCCTTGGGTCTTCCTTGTCAAGCCCCCTGTGTTACTAGAGGTTAACGATCCTTGGGTCTTCCTTGTCAAGTCCCCTGTGTTACTAGATGTTAACAATCCTTGGGTCTTCCTTGTCAAGCCCCCTGTGTTACTAGATGTTAACAATCCTTGGGTCTTCCTTGTCAAGCCCCCTGTGTTACTAAAGATTAACAATCCTTGGGTCTTCCTTGTCAAGCCCCCTGTGTTACTAAAGGTTAACAATCCTTGGGTCTTCCTTGTCAAGCCCCCTGTGTTACTAGAGGTTAACGATCCTTGGGTCTTCCTTGTCAAGCCCCCTGTGTTACTAGAGGTTAACGATCCTTGGGTCTTCCTTGTCAAGTCCCCTGTGTTACTAATGGTTAACAATCCTTGGGTCTTCCTTGTCAAGCCCCCTGTGTTACTAGATGTTAACAATCCTTGGGTCTTCCTTGTCAAGCCCCCTGTGTTACTAGATGTTAACAATCCTTGGGTCTTCCTTGTCAAGCCCCCTGTGTTACTAAAGATTAACAATCCTTGGGTCTTCCTTGTCAAGCCCCCTGTGTTACTAAAGGTTAACAATCCTTGGGTCTTCCTTGTCAAGCCCCCTGTGTTACTAGAGGTTAACGATCCTTGGGTCTTCCTTGTCAAGCCCCCTGTGTTACTAGAGGTTAACGATCCTTGGGTCTTCCTTGTCAAGTCCCCTGTGTTACTAGATGTTAACAATCCTTGGGTCTTCCTTGTCAAGCCCCCTGTGTTACTAGATGTTAACAATCCTTGGGTCTTCCTTGTCAAGCCCCCTGTGTTACTAAAGATTAACAATCCTTGGGTCTTCCTTGTCAAGCCCCCTGTGTTACTAAAGGTTAACAATCCTTGGGTCTTCCTTGTCAAGCCCCCTGTGTTACTAGAGGTTAACGATCCTTGGGTCTTCCTTGTCAAGCCCCCTGTGTTACTAGAGGTTAACGATCCTTGGGTCTTCCTTGTCAAGTCCCCTGTGTTACTAATGGTTAACAATCCTTGGGTCTTCCTTGTCAAGCCCCCTGTGTTACTAGATGTTAACAATCCTTGAGTCGTCCTTGTCAAGCCCCCTGTGTTACTAGAGGTTAACAATCCTTGAGTCTTCCTTGTCAAGCCCCCTGTGTTACTAGAGGTTAACAATCCTTGAGTCGTCCTTGTCAAGCCCCCTGTGTTACTAGAGGTTAACAATCCTTGAGTCTTCCTTGTCAAGCCCCCTGTGTTACTAGAGGGTAACAATCCTTGGGTCTTCCTTGTCAAGCCCCCTGTGTTACTAATGGTTAACAATCCTTGGGTCTTCCTTGTCAAGCCCCCTGTGATACTAGTTAACAATCCTTGGGTCTTCCTTGTCAAGCCCCCTGTGTTACTAGATGTTAACAATCCTTGGGTCTTCCTTGTCAAGCTCCCTGTGTTACTAGATGTTAACAATCCTTGGGTCTTCCTTGTCAAGCCCCCTGTGATACTAGTTAACAATCCTTGGGTCTTCCTTGTCAAGCCCCCTGTGTTACTAGATGTTAACAATACTTGGGTCTTCCTTGTCAAGCCCCCTGTGTTACTAGAGGTTAACAATCCTTGGGTCTTCCTTGTCAAGCCCCCTGTGTTACGAGAGGTTATCAATCCTTGGGTCTTCCATGTCAAGCCTCCTGTGTTACTAAAGGTTAACAATCCTTGAGTCTTCCTTGTCAAGCTCCCTGTGTTACTAGAGGGTAATAATCCTTGGGTCTTCCTTATCAAGCCCCCTGTGTTACTAGAGGTTAACAATCCTTGGGTCTTCCTTGTCAAGCTCCCTGTGTTACTAGAGGGTAATAATCCTTGGGTCTTCCATGTCAAGCCTCCTGTGTTACTAAAGGTTAACAATCCTTGGGTCTTCCTTGTCAAGCTCCCTGTTATGAATAGTGAAGGCAACAAACCCTCGGCAGCCCTCAATCAGCTGTTAGTATTATTGATTGAGGGCGAATGATTTTATTCGTTCCTGGGATGTGAATGTCGCTGACAACGTCAGCATTTATTGCCGATTGATTAATTGATTATGGGCGGGTGATTGATTGATGGATGGATGGTGATTGATTGATGGATGGTGATTGATTGATGGATGGTGATTGATTGATGGACGGTGATTGATTGATTGATGGACGGTGATTGATTGATGGACAGTGATTGATTAATGGTGATTGATTGATGGTTGATTGATGGGTGATTGATTGATTGATGGATAGTGATTGATTGATGGGTGATTGATGGACGGAGATTGATTGATGGACGGAGATTGATTGATGGACGGAGATTGATTGATGGACGGAGATTGATTGATGGACGGAGATTGATTGATGGATGGTGATTGATTGATGGGTGATTGATTGATGGGTGATTGATTGATGGATAGTGATTGATGGGTGATTGATGGGTGATTGATTGATTGATGGGTGATTGATTGATGGATGGAGATTGATTGATGGATGGTGATTGATTGATGGACGGAGATTGACTGATGGACGGTGATTGATTGATGGGAGATTGATTGATGGATGGAGATTGATTGATTGATAGGTGATTGACTGATGGACGGTGATTGATTGATGGATGGTGATTGATTGATGGGTGATTGATTGATGGGTGATTGATGGACGATTTACTGGGCGGGTGTTGTCTAATGATCAATGGCTGGTTATTCTGTCTCTCAATGATCTTTTTTTAGAGATGGGGACAGTGACGCTGCTGTGCGTTTCCGTGGCCTTTCTCTTGGGTAAGTCTGCTCTCAAACCCTGGCTGAATATCTACTTATTCCAGCCAACATCTGCTCTCTCAAAAAATAGCTCCGTCTTTTGAGGAGTCTTTTCCCCAGTGATGTACCATCCGATTAATAATGGGCATGTGGGTGGGCACAAGGATACACAGGAGACAAATGGGTGGGTGGGGGAGTGAATGTGTGGAGAGGGGAATGGGTGGGTGGGTGGGTAGATGGGGGAATGGGTGGGTGGGTCTGTGGGTTGGTGGGTAGATGGGGAATGGGTGGGTGGATCTGTGGGTAGATGGGGACTGGGTGGGTGGATATGTGGGTTGGTGGGTAGATGGGGACTGGGTGGGTGAGTCTGTGGGTGGGTAGATGGGGGAACGGGTGGGTAGATGGGGGATGGGTGGGTGGGTCTGTGGTTGGGTGGGTCTGTGGGTGGGTGGGTAGATGGGGGAATGGGTGGGTGGGTCTGTGGGTGGGTGGGGAATGGGTGGGGAATGAGTCGGTGGGTGGGTCGGTCTGTGGGTGGGTAGGTGGGGAATGGGTGGGTCTCTGGGTGTGTCTGTGGGCCGGTGGGTGGGTCTGTGGGCGGGTGGGTCTGTGGGCGGGTGGGTCTGTGGGCGGGTGGGTCTCTGGGTGGGTGGGTCTGTGGGTGGGTCTGTGGGTGGGTCGGTGGGTGGGTCTCTGGGTGGGTGGATCTGTGGGTGGGGATTGTAGAGATTCTGGGTCTTTGTCAATTAACCCTTTCACTCCTAAGTTCCAAAAGATTCGACGACCTGTTTTGGTGACAGTAATTATATTTTATTCAGTGTAAGTGAGACTTGATACATTACAGCATCTGAGCAGTTGTTAGGCCCTGGGTAGAAGATGCGATCTCCATGAGTCCACCGCCCATCAGCCCGGGCCTCTAGGCTCCCTCGTCTGCCCTCTGTGACGCGCGCGTGTGTCCTCCGCCAACCCGAATCCCTCCTCGGCTCCTCTGGCGGGTGTTCTCAAGCTCTCTTCTGCCGAATGCCTCCGCAACCTCAGTGTCTGAGGGCCCCCTTCTTATTACCCGTACTCTCATTCAAAACCTGTGGAGTCCTCCGCAACCAATCACCGGCCGACACCCCAAACCCCAAAATCCAATCCTAAGGATGGCACGCTGGCAGCACCTTGGCTTATGCAGGTTCTGGTTGGATGAGGAGGAGAGTGATAGACTTCAAGAGGACACAGACAGGTGGGTGGAATGGGCGGACAGGTGACAGATGAAGTTTAATGCAGAAAAGTGTGAGGCAGATACATTTTGGTGGGAAGAACGAGGAGAGGCAATGTAACCGAAAGGGTACAATCCTAAAGGGGGTGCATGAACAGGGAGACCTGGGGGGTATGTGCGCACAAATCGTTGCACCAATCAAACAAAAAAAAACTGTGCTACTCCTACCAGCTTATTGGTTTGGGCTGCACTCGCGGTGTGTCCCATTCCTTGACTGCTGCTCACTGGCTCTCGGAGATTCCAGCTCAGCTCCCCTGACCCACCGGGACCTGTCCACACGTGTGCAGAATCGACGCCGGTGAACGAGACGATTTAAACATTCAAACTCCGCCATCACTATGAGAGGTGGACGGACAGCCTCGGGCGGCGGCGGGGGGGGGGGGAAATTGACACATACTATTTTTGCATTTAGGAGGTCCCCCTTTAGAAAATTGGCCCAGGTTATAGCTGAACGGGAAACGTATGGGATGGTTCAGGATAGAGGGCAAGCCTGCGACCACTGTTGATCAATCGGATGGTGGTAAAGTGATTGTTGACTGGCTCATAAAACAGGCCATTCAGGATAGATGGATAGTGTAAAGCAAGTTTCTGCTATTCTTTAAGTGGGTTTAGTGCTCTCTCTCTCTCTCCGGCCTCTGAGTCAGAAGGTCGTGGGTTCGAGCCCCCACTCCAAAGACCCGAGCACAAAATTCCAGGCTGACGCTCCCAGTGCCAGTACTGAGGGAGCGCCGCACTGTCGGAGGGGCAGTACTGAGGGAGCGCCGCACTGTCGGAAGGGCAGTACTGAGGGAGCACGACACTGTCGGAGGGGCAGTACTGAGGGAGGGCCACATTGTCGGAGGGGCAGTACTGAGGGAGCGCTGCACTGTCGGAGGGGCAGTACTGAGGGAGGGCCACATTGTCGGAGGGGCAGTACTGAGGGAGCGCCGCACTGTCGGAGGGGCAGTACTGAGGGCGCGCCGCCACTGTCGGAGGGGCAGTACTGAGGGAGCGCCGCCACTGTCGGAGAGGCAGTACTGAGGGAGGGCCACATTGTCGGAGGGGCAGTACTGAGGGAGCGCCGCACTGTCGGAGGGGCAGTACTGAGGGAGCGCTGCACTGTCGGAGGGGCAGTACTGAGGGAGGGCCACATTGTCGGAGGGGCAGTACTGAGGGAGCGCCGCACTGTCGGAGGGGCAGTACTGAGGGAGCGCTGCACTGTCGGAGGGGCAGTACTGAGGGAGCGCTGCACTGTCAGAGGGGCAGTACTGAGGGAGCGCCGCACTGTCGGAGGGGCAGTACTGAGGGAGCACCACACTGTCGGAGGGGCAGTACTGAGGGAGCTCCACACTGTCGGAAGGGCAGTACTGAGGGAGCACGACAGTGTCGGAGGGGCAGCACTGAGGGAGCGCCGCACTGTCGGAGGGGCAGTACTGAGGGAGCGCTGCACTGTCGGAGGGGCAGTACTGAGGGAGCGCTGCACTGTCGGAGGGGCAGTACTGAGCGAGCGCCGCACTGTCGGAGGGGCAGTACTGAGGGAGCGCAGCACTGTCGGAGGGGCAGTTCTGAGGGAGCGCTGCACTGTCGGAGGGGCAGTACTGAGGGAGCACCACACTGTCGGAGGGGCAGTACTGAGGGAGTGCCGCACTGTCGGAAGGGTAGAACTGAGGGAGCACGAGAGTGTCGGAGGGGCAGTACTGAGGGAGCGCTGCAATGTCGAAGGGGCAGTACTGAGGGAGTGCCGCACTGTCGAAGAGGAAGTACTGAGGGAGCTCCACACTGTTGGAAGGGTAGAACTGAGGGAGCACGACAGTGTCGTAGGGGCAGTACTGAGGGAGCGCCGCACTGTGGGAGGGGCAGTACTGAGGGAGCGCCGCACTGTCGGAGGGGCAGTACTGATGGAGCGCCGCACTGTCGGAGGGGCAGCACTGAGGGAGGAGGGGCAGTACTGTCCCAAAGCGCCTCACAGCCAATGACGTACTGTTTTTGAAGTGCGCTCACTGTTGTAATGTAGGAAACGCGGCAGCCAATTTGCACACAGGAAGCTCCCACAAACAGCAATGCGGTACATGAGCTGTGGAGAATGGGGCTGGGACCCTCGACCTTCTGACTGGGAATGAGCCGCGGCCGACACCTGCTATTGGAGCAGTTGTGTGTGGAGGTGGCGAAGGCATGAATGAAGGATTAATTGAAGGTGGCTGTCTGGGGTGGGGAGGGTGCGGGGGGTGGTGGTCAGTGGCTGGACCCGAGGTACCAGTAGAGGTAAGTAGATTATTTATTCTCAGAAGCTGAAATCATAGAAAGAGACAGCGCAGAAAGGAGGCCATTCGGCCCATCGTGCCTGTGCCAGCTCTTTGAACGAGCTCTCCAATTAGTCCCACTCCCCCCTGCTCTTTCCCCACAGCCCTGTGAATTTTTCCCCTTCAAGTATTTCTCCAATTCCCCTTTTGAAAGTTGCTATTGAATCTGCTTCCACCGCCCTTTCAGGCAGCGCGTTCCAGATCACAACAACTCGCTGCGTAAAAACAATTCTCCTCATCTCCCCCTCTGGTTCTTTTACCGATTTATCTTCAATCTGTGTCCTCTGGTTACCGACCCTCCTGCCACTGGAAACAGTTTCTCCTTATTTACTCCATCAAAACCCCTTCATGATTTTGAACACCTCGATCAAATCTCCTCTTAACCTTCTCTGCTCTAAGGAGAACAACCCCAGCTTCTCCAGTCTCTCCCCGTAACTGAAAAGTGTCGATGAGCAGAGAGACCTTGGTGTCCATGTACACAAATCCTGATAAGGTGATTAAAAAAAATATGGGTTACTTAGGTTTATAAACAGAGGAATAGAATATAAAAGCGAGGTGATCATGCCAGAACTTTGTAAATCACTGGTTAGTTCCTCAGCTGGAGTATTGTGGATAGTTGTGGGCACCGCAGGAACGATGTCAAGGCCTTGGAGAGGGTTCAGAGGAGGTTTCCCGGGATGTGACCAGGGGATGAGGGACTTCAGTTATGAGGAGAGGTTGGAAAAGTTCGGTCTGTTTTCCTTGGAACAGAGAAGGTGAAGAGGTGACCTCATAGAGGTTCTCAAGATGATGAAGCTAAAGGGATCAAGGGATAGTGGAGTTGAGGTCGATGATCAGCCATGATCTGATTGAATGGCGGAACAGGCTCGAGGGGCCGAATGGCCGACTCCTGCTCCTATGTTTCTATGAGAGGTTTGGATAGAGTAGATGGAGAAAGAATGTTCTCCCCCTGGCGAGCGGGTCAATAACCAGAGGTCACAGATTCAAAATCATCGGCGAAAGATCTAGAGGGGAGATGAGGGGAGATTTTCTCACTCCGAGAGTTGCAGGGATCGGGAACGCTCGACCTGAACGGGCAGTGGGATCCAATTCCATCAGTAATTTGAAAAGGGAGTTGGACCAGGAACTGACCGGGTTACGGACAACAAGCGGGGGGGTGGGTGGGGCTGAGCGCGACCGCTCGTTCAAAGAGCCGGCACAGCCAGGACGGGCCGAGTGGCCTCCATCTGTGCTGTGGGTTCCTGTGATTCAAACATAAGAACATAAGACGTAGGAGCAGGGGGAGGTCATCTGGCCCCTCGAGCCTGCTCCGCCATTCAATAAGATCACGGCTGATCCGATCGTGGCCTCAACTCTACTTCCCTGCCCGCTCCCCATGACCCTCGACTCCCTTATCGTTCAAAAATCTGTCTCTCTCCACCTTAAATATGTTCAATGACCAATTCTCTGACAGTAATGTTGCTGGGGCCTGACCAGTGTTTTAGTGACGAGGTTTAACATTCCCGTCGTGGAGTTTTTTTCCTCTTTCAGTTGGAATAAACGGGTCTTTTTCCGAGTGGCAGGCAGTGACTAGTGGGGTACTGCAGGGATCGGTCCTAGGACCCCAGCTATTCACAATATATATTAATGATCTAGACGAGGGAACTGGATGTAATATCTCCAAGTTTGCAGACGACACAAAGCTGGGTGGGCGTGTGTGCTGTGAGGAGGATGCCGAGAAACCCCAGTACGATTTGGACAGGTTGGGTGATTGGGCAGATGCATGGCAGATGCAGTATAATGTGGATAAATGAGAGGTTATCCACTTCGGTGGCAAAAACAGGAAGACAGATTATTATCTGAACGACAATAGATTGGGAGAAGGTGAAGTGCAACGAGACCTGGGTGTCCTTGTGCACCAGTCGCTGAAGGTACGCATGCAGGTGCAGCAGGCGGTTAAGAAGGCAAATGGTATGTTGGCCTTCGTAGCGAGAGGATTCGAGTACAGGAACAAGGAAGTCTTGCTGCAGTTGTACAGGGCCTTGGTGAGACCACACCTTGAGTATTGTGTGCAGTTTTGGTCGCCTTATCTGAGGAAGGATGTTCTTGCCATGGAGGGAGTGCAGCGAAGATTCACCAGACTGATACCTGGGATGGCAGGAATGATGTATGAAGAGAGATTGGGTCGATTGGGCTTATATTCGCTAGAGTTTAGAAGAATGAGAGGGGATTTCATTGAAACTTATAAAATTCTAACAGGACTAGACAGACTAGATGCAGGAAGGATGTTCCCGATGGTCGGGGAGTCCAGAACCAGGGGTCACAGTCTAAGGATAAGGGGTAAGCCATTTAGGACAGAGATGAGGAGGAATTTCTTCACCCAGAGTGGTGAACCTGTGGAATTCTCTACCACAGAAGGCAGTGGAGGCCAATTCATTAAATATGTTCAAGAAGGAGTTAAATATATTTCTTAAGGCTAAAAGGATCAAGGGAAATGGGGAGAAAGCAGGGACAGGGTACTGAATTTGGATGATCAGCCATGATCTCATTGAATGGCGGAGCGGGCTCGAGGGGCCGAATGGCCTACTCCTGCTCCTATTTTCTATGTTTCTATGATGGGATGTTGAGCCCCCCTCCTTCTTTCTCTCTCTCTCTCCCCCCCACAGGGACTTGCACCGGTGGACATGTGGGCAAAGAATTTGTCACCGCGTTCATGCAGAACTATCGAACTTCGTATTCCAGAGCCAAATTGGAACTGCTGGTCAACTCGTACGAAGCTTCCACCTCTGTCACGGTCACCGTAAAGAACAACAACCGCTTCAAGAAGGACCTGCAGCTGGGCAAGGATGAGACAGCATCAGTTCTGGTCCCTGCCGCCAGCGAGATTGGCGGGAGCTCCTATTCCTACCAAACGGTGGTTGTGACGTCAAACAAGAACATCTCGGTCTCCTCCTTCAACAGCAAGTACCTGTCAGTGGACGCCACGGCGATTTACCCCGTCAGCTCGCTGGGCAAAGACTACTACATCTTCACCCCGCCCACGGGGCCCAGCGGCCTGATGAAGGAATTCGCCGTCATAAACGCAGGGCAGCCCAACGCAGTCGCAATCACCGTGACTCAGGAGGTCTGGTTGCGGGGCAGAAATTACATGGCCGGGTCAACCATCAAGACCTCGCTGAATCCTTACGAGACTGTGCAGTTCCAGAGCCCCAGGGACCTGACGGGCTCCCGGGTGCAGGCCGGCTCCCCGCTGGCCGTCCTGTCCGGGCACACGTGCAGCATGTTACGCACCAAGTGCAACCACATCTACGAGCAGCTGCCGCCCGTCGAGCTCTGGGGCACCCGCTTCGCTGTCGCGCCCGCCTCAGTGCAGCCCACGTTCGACTTGGTTTACGTGCTGGCTTCCCAAAGCACGGAGGTCCGTCTGGGCCCCGGCAACAAGGTCAGTAAGCTCAATGCCGGGCAGAGCGCCGTTTACAAGCTGTACCCCAAGAAACCGATCACCATCACCGCCACCAAGGGGGTCCAAGTACTTTTCTACTCCCCCGGCGATAAGGGGAAGTGGTACGACCCGTACCTGATGACCATCATCCCCACCGACCAGTTCGCCAACTCCTACACCGTTCGCGGCTTGACCGGTTTCGACAACTACATCAGCATCGTGGCCAAGACCGCAGAGGTCGGCCACTTACGGCTCGACAACCACGACCTGCCGGCTAGCGCCAGGTGGCAGGCGATAGAGGGATCTGAATATTCCTGGGTAGACTTCAGTGTGGGCAAAGGGCAGGAAAAGCACGTGGTCCGCGGGACGTCCGGGGATCTGATCGCAGTCTACAAGTACGGAATCGCGCGAAGGAACGCCTACGGTTGCCAGGGGGATGCGGGCGGCGGTGCAGGACCAGGTAAGGAGAAGACACTACCGACGGTGGGCGGAATGCCACTTGTTCCCCCTGCTATACTCTGTATCTAACCCCGTGCTGTACCTGCCCTGGGAGTGTTTGATGGGACAGTGTAGAGGGAGCTTTACTCTGTATCGAACCCCGTGCTGTACCTGCCCTGGGAGTGTTTGATGGGACAGTGTAGAGGGAGCTTTACTCTGTATCTAACCCAGTGCTGTACCTGCCCTGGGAGTGTTTGATGGGACAGTGTAGAGGTGGTTTTACTCAGTATCTAACCCGGTGCTGTACCTGCCCTGGGAGTGTTTGATGGGACAGTGTAGAGGGAGCTTTACTCTGTATCGAACCCCGTGCTGTACCTGCCCTGGGAGTGTTTGATGGGACAGTGTAGAGGGAGCTTTACTCTGTATCTAACCCAGTGCTGTACCTGCCCTGGGAGTGTTTGATGGGACAGTGTAGAGGTGGTTTTACTCAGTATCTAACCCGGTGCTGTCCTTGCCCTGGGAGTGTTTGATGGGACAGTGAGTCGGACCTGAGGCAACTCTAGATGGTCAGGACCCTACCTTAATTCCACTCCTCTTATTCGCCGCAGATCTGTGCTCCCGAGTGAAGTGCAGGGGTAAGGAGCGCTGTGTCGTGGTGAATGGGAACGCGGTGTGCGAGCCAGAGTCCATCGCCACGTGTTGGGCCTGGGGCGACCCCCATTACCACACCTTCGATGGGGTCAACTTTGACTTCCAGGGCACCTGCACCTACACCATCGCCAAGAGCTGCGGGAAGGACATCCTCTTCTGCACCTCGATTCTATAGCTAGAATAGAAGATCTGAATTCATGTGGCTGTACTAATTGTACATCGATGTATATGGCTAGTATTTTAGAGAGTGATCTATGTAGCGAGTGAGTGAATGGAAAGTACTAATGGGATAGTAATAAGGTGATGCCAGATATGGCCATTAGCTAACTGGTATATGCTGGTGTTTATACTACACACGCACTCCTCCACCCCTCTTCATATCCATAACACAGCCCTCACACCCTCTTCATCTCACCTCCCAACTACCAGCCTCCTCCCTCACCCCTTCATCTCATCCCATCAACACCAGCCTCTCCCACCCCATCTCTCATCTACCCCGTCAACACCAGCCTCCTCACCACCCCTCTTCATCTCAACCCCGTCAACACCAGCCTCCTCCCACCCCTCTTCATCTCACCCCGTCAACACCAGCCATCCTCCCACCCGCCTTCAATAGACTCTTAGAAGTCATCGAGTTATGCAGCGCAGAAAGAGGCCCTTCGCCCATCGCGTCCGCGCCGGCCATCAAGCCCTTCTATTCTAATCCATTTTCCAGCACTTGGTCCGTAGCCTTGTATGCTATGGTGTTTCAAGTGCTCATCTAAATGCTTCTTGAATGTTGTGAGGGTTCCTGCCTCTACCACCCTTTCAGGCAGTGAGTTCCACATTCCAACCACCTTCTGGGTGAAAAAGTTTTTCCTCAAATCCCCTCTAAACCTCCTGCCCCTTACCTTGAAACTAAGCCCCCTGGTTATTGACCCCTCTACTAAGGGGAAAAGTTCCTTTCTATCTACCCTATCTATGACCCTCATAATTTTGTACACCTCAATCAGGTCCCCCCTCAGCCTTCTCTGCTCTAAGGAAAACAACCCCAGGCTGTCCAGTCTCTCTTCATAGCTGAAGTGCCTCAGCCCAGGTAACATCCTGGTGAATCTCCTCTGCACCCTCTCCAATGCAATCACATCCTTCCTACAGTGTGGCGACCAGAACTGCACACAGTATTCCAGCTGTGGCCTTACCAGCACTTTGTACAGCTCCATCATAACCTCCCTGCTCTTATATTCTATGCCTCGTCTAATGAAGGCAAGTCTCCCATATGCCTTTTTAACCACCTTATCTACCTGTCCTGCTGCCATCAGGGATCTATGTACATGCACAACAAGGTCCCTCTGATCCTCTGTCCTTCCTAGATCTCACCCCATCACCATATCCTTCTATTCCTTTCTCCCTCGTGTGTTTATCCAGCTTCCCCTTAAATGTATCTCTGCTCTTTGCCGCAACAACTCCCTGTGGTAGCGAGTTCCCCATTCTCACCACTCTCTGGGGAAAGAAGTTTCTCCTGAATTCCCTGTTGGATTTATCAGTGACTCTCTTATGGGTTTTGCTTCCTGGGACACTGGCACCAGTACTGGGGCAGGAGGGAGCTGTTCCGTTGGGACGGGCTTCACTTGGCCAGTGCTGGGACTAGAGTCCTGGCGGATCATATAACTAGGGCTGTAGAGAGGGCTTTAAACTAACTAGTGGGGGGGAGGTTCCTAGAGAGCAAATAATAAAAATGACAACAGAGAAGGTCATAGACTTAGGTAGCAGTGGGGAAATTAAAAACCAGAGCATGTCAGGAAGGGGCAGAAGGTATGGAGTAAAAGGTAAAGTAATAAAAAGGGCAAAAGCAGGAACTAAGTGTCACAAAACATATTTGAAAGTTCTCTATCTGAATGCACGTAGCATTCGTAACAAAATAGACGAGTTAATGGCACAAATAACTACATATGGGTATGATCTTGTGGCCATTACAGAAACATGGCTGCAGGGTGACAATGCCTGGGAATTAAACATACCAGGTTATTTAACGATCAGGAAGGACAGGTAGGGAGGAAGGGGAGGTGGGGTGGCTATGTTAATAAAGGAAGGAATCACTGTAATACAGAGAAATGATATTGGGTCAAAAGATCAGGATAATGAAACAGTTTGGGTGGAGGTAAGGAATAATAAGGGGAAAAAAACACTAGTGGGCGTAGTCTATAGGCCTCCGAACAGTGGCAACTCTGTTGGACGGAGTATCAATCCGGAAATAGTTGAGGCTTGTAATAAGGGAGCATCTATAATTATGGGGGATTTTAACTATCATATTAATTGGACAAATCAAATTGGGCAGGGCTGCCTTGAGGATGAGTTCATTGAGTGTATTAGGGATGGGTTTCTTGAGCAGTATGTAACTGAACCGACCAGGGGGCAAGCAACCTTAGATCTGGTCCTGTGTAACGAGACAGGATTAATTAAAAATGTCCGAGTAAAGGATCCCCTTGGAATGAGTGACCATAACATGGTTGAATTCCATATTCAATTAGAGGGTGAGAAGGTTGGATCTCAAACAAGCGTGCTAAGCTTGAATAAAGGAGACTATGAAGGTATGAGAGCGGAATTGAGTAGAGTGGATTGGGAAAATAGATTAAAGGGTAAGACGATACATGATCAGTGGTGTACATTTAAGGAGTTATTTTACTACTTCCAAAAAAAATATATTCCACTGAGAAGAAAAGGGTGTAAAAGAAAAGACAGCCATCCGTGGCTAAGTAAAGAAATTAAGGATAGTATTCGACTAAAAACAAGGGCATATAAGGTAGCCAAATCTAGTGGGAGGATAGAGGATTGGGAAAACTTTAAAAGACAGCAAAAAATAACAAAAAGATTGATTAAGAAAGGGAAGATAGATTATGAAAGTAAATTGGCAAAAAATATAAAAACAGATAGTAATATAATAGTTATATAAAAAGAAAAAGGGTGGCTAAAGTAAATGTTGGTCACTTAGAGGATGAGACCGGGAAATTAATGGTGGGAAATATAGAGATGGCAAAAACACTGAATGAATATTTTGTATCAGTCTTTACAGTAGAAGACACTAAGAATATCCCAACACTGGACAAACAGGGGGCTATAGGGGGGGAGGAGCTAACACGATCAAAATCACTAAGGAAGTGGTACTCGGTAAAATAATGGGACTCAAGGCGGATAAATCACCTGGACCTGATGGCTTACATCCTAGGGTCTTGAGGGAAGTGGCGGTAGGGATTGTGGATGCATTGGTAATAATTTTCCAAAACTCCCTGGACTCAGCAAAGGTCCCGGCAGACTGGAATGCCCTTATTTAAAAAGGGCAGTAGACAGAAGGCTGGAAACTATAGACCGGTTAGCCTAACATCTGTGGTAGGTAAAATATTGGAGTCCATTATTAAGGAGACAGTAACAAGACATTTGGATAATCATAATTTAATAGGACAAAGTCAGCATGGTTTTATGAAGGGGAAGTCATGTTTGACAAATTTGCTGGTGTTCTTTGAGGAAGTAACATATAGGGTGGATAAAGGGGAACCAGTGGACGTAGTGTATTTAGACGTCCAAAAGGCATTTGACAAGGTGCCACACAAAAGATTATTGCTTAAGATAAAAAATCACGGGATTGGGGGTAATATTCTGGCATGGATAGAGGCTTGGCTATCTAACAGAAGGCAGAGAGTTGGGATAAATGGTTCATTCTCAGAATGGCAATCAGTAACTAGTGGTGTTCCGCAGGGGTCAGTGCTGGGTCCCCAACTCTTTACAATCTATATTAACGATTTGGAGGAGGGAACCGAGTGTAACATATCAAAGTTTGCAGATGATACTAAGATGGGAGGGAAAGTAGTGAGTGAGGAGGACATAAAAAACCTGCAAGGGGACATAGACAGGCTAAGTAAGTGGGCAGAGATTTGGCAGATGGAATACAATACTGGAAAGTGTGAGGTTATGCACTTTGGCAGGAAAAATCGTAGAGCAAGTTATTATCTTAATGGCAAGAAACTGGAAAGTACTGAAGTACAAAGGGATCTGGGGGTCCTGGTGCACGAAACTCAAAAGGTTAGTATGCAGGTGCAGCAAGTGATTAAGAAGGACAATGGAATGTTGGCTTTCATTGCTAGGGGGATAAAATATAAAAATAGGGAGGTATTGCTTCAGTTGTACAAGGTATTGGTGAGACCGCACCTGGAATACTGCATACAGTTTTGGTGTCCATACTTAAGAAAAGACATACTTGCTCTCGAGTCAGTACAAAGAAGGTTCACTCGGTTAATCCCGGGGATGAGGGGATGGACATATGAGGAGACGTTGAGTAGATTGGGACTCTACTCATTGGAGTTCAGAAGAATGAGAGGCGATCTTATTGAAACATATAAGATTGTGAAGGGGTTGGATCGGGTGGATGCGGGGAGGATGTTCCCGATGATGGGTGAAACTAGAACTAGGGGGCATAATCTTAGAATAAGGGGCTGCTCTTTCAAAACTGAGATGAGGAGGAACTACTTCACTCAGAGGGTGGTAGGTCCATGGAATATGCTGCCCCAAAAAGCTGTAGAAGCTACATCATTACATAAATTTAAAACAGAAATAGACAGTTTCCTAGAAGTAAAGGGAATAAAGGGTTATGGGGAGCGGGCAGGAATTTGGACATGAGTCTAGGTTCGGATCGGTCATGGCCCTGTGGGTAGCGGAGCGGGCCCAGGGGCCGTGTAGCCTGATCCTGCTCCTATTTCGTCTGTCTAATTCTGTTAGATTCAGGAGATGGTTCTGTGATAGTAGATTGGCGGTTAGGATCAGATCAGCCATGATCTTATTGAATGGCGGAGCAGGCTCGAGGGGCCGATTGACCTACTCCTGCTCCTATTCCTTATGTTCTTAGAAGGCAAATGGTATGTTGGCCTTCATAGTGAGAGGGTTCGAGTACAGGAACAAGGATGTTTTGCTACAGTTGTACAGGGCCTTGGTGAGACCACACCTTGAGTATTGTGTGCAGTTTTGGTCGCCTTATCTGAGGAAGGATGTTCTTGCCATGGAGGGAGTGCAGCGAAGATTCACCAGGCTGATACCTGGGATGGCAGGAATGACGTATGAAGAGAGATTGGGTCGATTGGGCTTATATTCTCTAGAGTTTAGAAAAATGAGAGGGGATCTCATTGAAACTTATAAAATTCTAACAGGACTAGACAGACTAGATGCAGGAAGGATGTTCCCGATGGCCGGTGAGTTCCAGAACCAGGGCTCACAGTCTAAAGATAAGGGGTAGGCCATTTAGGACAGAGATGAGGAGGAATTTCTTCACCCAGAGAGTGGTGAACCTGTGGAATTCTCTACCACAGAAGGCAGTAGAGGCCAATTCATTAAATATATTCAAGAAGGAGTTGGATATATTTCTTAAGGCTAAAGGGATCAAGGGGTATGGGGAGAAGGCAGGGACAGGGTACTGAGTTTGGATGATCAGCCATGATCGCATTGAATGGCGGAGCAGGCTCGAGGGGCCGAATGACCTACTCCTGCTCCTATCTTCTATGTGTCTATGTTTCTATGAGACACAGAGCTTGGTGGGCACAGAGAGACTAATGATGCTTGTCTTTGTTTTTATTTTACCCTTTGTAGATCAATGGCATTCGGACCAACTTGCCACTCGCGCTCCATGACGGCAAGGTCAACCTGTACCAAAGTGGGGCGTACGTCATCGTGGAAACCGACTTCCATCTGAAGGTGACGTATGACTGGAACCATCACCTGGTGGTGACCGTGAGCAGCAGCTACTTTGCGAGCGTGTGTGGCCTCTGTGGCAACTACAACGGGGACGCGGGCGATGACTTCAGGACGCCGAAGGGCGCGGCCGTGTCCAACGCCCTGGACTTCGGCAAGAGCTGGAAGGTGAGCGACGGCGACCTCTTCTGCTGGGACAACTGCCACGGCGTGTGCCCGACCTGCGACGCCAGGAGTCAGGAGAGGTACCGAGGCCCCCCGACCTGCGACGCCAGGAGTCAGGAGAGGTACCGAGGCCCCTCTCAATGCGGTCTGATTGCCAGAGCCGACGGCCCCTTCAGGGACTGCCACGCCAAGATCGACCCCAAGCCCTACCTCAACAGCTGCGTCTATGACGTCTGCCTATCCAAGGGTCTCCAGGACCTCCTGTGCCGAGCGATGAAGGCCTACGCCGAGGTATGCCAGAGGGAAGGCGTCAAAGTCTACGACTGGAGGACCCCTGCCAAATGCCGTGAGTATTCGACCGACGGACATCCGCTTCTGGTCCTTGCGGACGTCAACATTGGTGCCGGCCCAGCATTGGCTGGCCGACCAGTGGGTGGGATTTCTAACCCTCCTGTTTAAATTAGATAGACTGACACCGCACAGGAGGAGGCCATTCGGCCATCGTGTGCCTGTGCCAGCTCTTTGAACGAGCTCTCCAATTAGTCCCACTCCCCCCTGCTCTTTCCCCACAGCCCTGTGAATTTTTCCTTTTCAACTATATATCCAATTCCCCTTTTTGAAAGTTACTATTGAATCACGTGAGATGGACATTGATTGGGGGGTAGAGGGACATTGATTGGGGGGGAGAGGGACATTGATTGGGGGGAGAGGGACAAACTGTATCACGGTATGGTACGGCAGCTGTAGCTCCAATGACCGGAAAGCCTGCAGCGGGTAGTCAAAACTGCCCAACGCATCACCGGCACCCGGCTACCGACCATAGAACATATATATCAGAAACGCTGCCTACGGAGGGCACGGTCCATCATCAAAGACCCTACCCACCCCAGCCACAGTCTGTTCGCCCTCCTACCATCTGGAAGACGCTACAGATGCATTCGCACCCGTACGACCAGATTTAGGAACAGCTTCTTTCCCAGGGCTGTCATCCTACTGAACTCCACAAATTAACACTAAAGCCTGCACATCTGCCGATGCACTTTATTATGGTCATATTTATGCTAATATATATGTACAAATGTATGTTGAAATGTTTAAGTGTCCTAATCCAAATTGTACACTCTCGGGAGCCGCAAGCCTACATTTCGTTGTACTGCACTTGTGCACTAACAATGACAATAAAAGTTGATTTGATTTGATTTGATTTGATTGGGGGGGGAGAGAGGGACATTGATTGGGGGAGAGGGACATTGATTGGGGGAGAGAGGGACATTGATTGGGGGAGAGAGGGACATTGATTGGGGGAGAGAGGGACATTGATTGGGGGAGAGAGGGATATTGATGGGGGGGAGAGGGACATTGATTGGTGGGTAGAGGGACATAGATTGGGGGGAGAGAGGGACATCGATTGGGGGGAGAGAGGGATATTGATGGGGGGGGAGAGGGACATTGATTGGTGGGTAGAGGGACATAGATTGGGGGAGAGAGGGACATAGATAGAGGGGGGAGAGAGGGACATTGATTGGGGGAGAGAGGGACATTGATTGGGGGAGAGAGGGACATTGATTGGGGGGGGGAGAGGGACATTGATTGGGGGGGGGAGAGGGACATTGATTGGGGGGGAGAGGGGACATTGATTGGGGGGGGGAAGAGAGGGACATTGATTGGGGGGGAGAGAGGGACATTGATTGGGGGGGGAGAGAGGGACATTGATTGGGGGGGAGAGAGGGACATTGATTGGGGGGGGGAGAGAGGGACATTGATTGGGGGGGAGAGAGGGACATTGATTGGGGGAGAGGGACATTGATTGGGGGAGAGAGGGACATTGATTGGGGGGAGAGAGGGACATTGATTGGGGGGGGAGAGGGACATTGATTGGGGGAGAGGGACATTGATTGGGGGGAGAGAGGGACATTGATTGGGGGGGAGAGGGACATTGGGGGAGAGGGACATAGATTGCTGGGTAGAGGGACATAGATTGGGGGGAGAGCGGGACATTGATTGGGGGGAGAGAGGGACATTGATTGGGGGGGAGAGAGGGACATTGATTGGGGGAGAGGGACATAGATTGCTGGGTAGAGGGACATAGATTGGGGGGAGAGCGGGACATTGATTGGGGGAGAGGGACATTGATTGGGGAGAGGGACATTGATTGGGGAGAGAGGGTCATTTATTGGGGGAGAGAGGGACATAGATTGCTGGGTAGAGGGACATAGATTGGGGGGAGAGAGGGACATTGATTGGGGGAGAGGACATTGATTGGGGGAGACGAGGGTCATTTATTGGGGGGAGAGGGACATTGATTGGGGGGAGAGAGGGGACATTGATTGGGGGGAGAGAGGGACATTGAGGAGAGAGGGACATTGATTGGGGGAGAGGAACATTGGGGGAGAGAGGGACATTGATTGGGGGAGAGAGGGACATTGATTGGGGGAGAGGAACATTGGGGGAGAGAGGGACATTGATTGGGGGAGAGGAACATTGGGGGAGAGAGGGACATTGATTGGGGGAGAGGAACATTGGGGGAGAGAGGGACATTGATTGGGGGAGAGGAACATTGGGGGAGAGAGGGACATTGATTGGGGGAGAGAGGGACATTGATTGGGGGAGAGGGACATTGATTGGGGGAGAGAGGGACATTGATTGGGGGAGAGATGGACATTGGGGGAGAGAGGGACATTGATTGGGGGGGAGAGAGGGACATTGATTGGGGGGGAGAGAGGGACATTGGGGGAGAGGGACATTGATTGGGGGGGAGAGAGGGACATTGGGGGAGAGGGACATTGATTGGGGGAGAGAGGGACATTGGGGGAGAGGGACATTGATTGGGGGAGAAGGACATTGATTGGGGGAGAGAAGGACATTGATTGGGGGAGAGGGACATTGATTGGGGGAGAGGGACATTGATTGGGGGAGAGGGACATTGATTGGGGGGGAGAGGGACATTGATTGGGGGAGAGAGGGACATTGATTGGGGGGAGAGAGGGACATTGATTGGGAGGGAGAGGGACATTGATTGGGGGGAGAGGGACATTGGGGGAGAAGGACATTGATTGGGGGAGAGAAGGACATTGATTGGGGGAGAGAAGGACATTGATTGGGGGAGAGAGGGACATTGGGGGAGAGAGGGACATTGATTGGGGGAGAGAGGGACATTGATTGGGGGAGAGAGGGACATTGGGGGAGAGGGACATTGATTGGGGGAGAGAGGGACATTGATTGGGGGAGAGAGGGACATTGGGGGAGAGAGGGACATTGATTGGGGGAGAGAGGGACATTGATTGGGGGAGAGAGGGACATTGGGGGAGAGAGGGACATTGATTGGGGGGGAGAGAGGGACATTGATTGGGGGAGAGAGGGACATTGATTGGGGGAGAGAGGGACATTGATTGGGGGGAGAGGGACATTGATTGGGGGAGAGAGGGACATTGATTGGGGGGAGAGGGACATTGATTGGGGGGAGAGGGACATTGATTGGGGGAGAGAGGGACATTGATTGGGGGGAGAGGGACATTGATTGGGGGAGAGAGGGACATTGATTGGGGGGAGAGGGACATTGATTGGGGGAGAGAGGGACATTGATTGGGGGGAGAGGGACATTGATTGGGGGGAGAGGGACATTGATTGGGAGGGAGAGGGACATTGATTGGGGAGAGAGGGACATTGATTGGGGGGGAGAGGGACATTGATTGGGGGGGAGAGGGACATTGATTGGGGGGGAGAGGGACATTGATTGGGGGGAGAGAGGGACATTGATTGGGAGGAGAGGGACATTGATTGGGGAGAGAGGGACATTGATTGGGGGGAGAGAGGGACATTGATTGGGAGGAGAGGGACATTGATTTGGGGGAGAGGGACATTGATTGGGGAGGAGGGGGACATTGATTGGGGGGAGAGGGACATTGATTGGGGGGAGAGGGACATTGACGGGGGGGAGAGGGACATTGACTGGGGGAGAGAGGGACATTGACTGGGGGAGAGAGGGACATTGACTGGGGGAGAGAGGGACATTGACTGGGGGAGAGAGGGACATTGATTGGGGGAGAGAGGGACATTGATTGGGGGAGAGAGGGACATTAATTGGGGGGAGAGGGACATTGATTGGGGGAGAGGGACATTGATTGGGAATTGATTGGGGGAGAGGGGAAATTGATTGGGAATTGATTGGGTAGAGAGGGACATTGATTGGGAATTGATTGGGGGAGAGGGGAAATTGATTGGGGATTGATTGGGGAAAGGGGGAATTGATTTATGAATTGATTGCGGGATAGGGGAAATTGATTGGGAATTGATTGTTGGGAGGGGAAATTAGAAACTGAACCTCTGACTGAATGTGCTGTGGGTTTTATGTTGGTGTGTCGGAGGTTTTACCCGGTTCTGGGCTGACTAATTACGGAACGCCTTTTGTCTTCCAGCGCTGCCCTGCCCGGAGAACAGCCACTACGAAGCTTGCGGGAGCGCCTGCCCGGTGACCTGCGCTGACCTCTCGGCCACCACCAGCTGCCGGCGGCCTTGCGTAGAGACCTGCACGTGCGACGCCGGCCACGTGCTGAGCGCGGGCAGGTGCGTGTCGGACCGCCGCTGCGGCTGCGCCCACCAGGGCCGCTACTACGAGGCGGGCGAGACCTTCTGGGGCGACGAGGCGTGCCGGAGCCGGTGCCGGTGCGACCCGCTGACCAAGAAGGTGGCCTGCGCTTCCGTCAGCTGCAAGGCCAAGGAGCAGTGCAAGGTGGTGAAGGGGGTGAGGGGCTGCCACCCCGTCGGGTACAGCACCTGCTCTGCCTCCGGCGACCCTCACTACCGGACATTCGACGGGCGAAAATTCGACTTCCAGGGCACATGTGTTTACAAGTTCTCCTCCCTCTGTGCCAAGGGCACCGGGCTGGAGCCCTTCGACGTCCAAGTCCAGAATGAGCATCGGGGCAACAGGGTAGTCTCTTTCACCAGGCTGGCTTGGATTGTGGTCTATGGGCAAACTGTCGTCATCACCCGGGATTATGTCGGCAAAGTGCTGGTAAGTAGCAACTCACCGAGGGACGGATGTACAATCACGGTTATGTGAAAATTGTATCGGACCTTGGTTAGACCACACTTGGAGCACTGTGTACAGTTCTGGTCTCCATATACCTCGGTCAGACCACACTTGGAGCACTGTGCACAGTTCAGGTCTCCATATACCTTGGTTAGACCACACTTGGAGCACTGTGCACAGTTCAGGTCTCCATATACCTTGGTTAGACCACACTTGGAGCACTGTGCACAGTTCTGGTCTCCATATACCTCGGTCAGACCACACTTGTAGCACTGTGAACAGTTCTGGTCTCCATATACCTTGGTTAGAACACACTTGGAGCACTGTGCACAGTTCTGGTCTCCAAATTATAAAAAGGATATAGAGGTACTGGAGAAGGTACAAAAAGATTTACACGGATGATACCGGAACTGAGATTTATAACTATCAGGAAAGACTGAACAGGCTGGGCTTCTTTCTCTAGAAAAGAGAAGGCTGAGGGGTGACCTGATCGAGGTCTTTAAGATTATGAAGGGGTTCGATAGGGTAGACGTAGAGAATATGTTTCCACTTGTGGGGGAGACCAGAACTAGGGGCCATCAATATAAGAGAGTCACTGATAAATCCAATAGGGAATTCAGGAGAAACTTCTTTCCCCAGAGAGTGGTGAGAATGGGGAACTCGCTACCACAGGGAGTGGTCGAGGCGAAGAGCAGAGATACATTTAAGGGGAAGCTGGATAAACACACGAGGGAGAAAGGAATAGAAGGATATGCTGAAGGGGTAAGATGAAGAGGGGTGGGAGGAGGCTGGTGTTGATGGGGTGAGATGAAGAGGGGTGAGAGGAGGCTGGTGTTGATGGGGTGAGATGAAGAGGGGTGGGAGGAGGCTGGTGTTGATGGGGTGAGATGAAGAAGGGTGGGAGGAGGCTGGTGTTGACGGGGTGAGATGAAGAGGGGTGAGAGGAGGCTGGTGTTGATGGGGTGAGATGATGAGGGGTGGGAGGAGGCTGGTGTTGATGGGGTGAGATGAAGAGGGGTGGGAGGAGGCTGGTGTTGATGGGGGGAGATGAAGAGGGGTGGGAGGAGGCTGGTGTTGATGGGGTGAGATGAAGAGGGGTGGGAGGAGGCTGGTGTTGATGGGGTGAGATGAAGAGGGGTGGGAGGAGGCTGGTGTTGATGGGGTGAGATGAAGAGGGGTGGGAGGATTCTGGTGTTGATGGGGTGAGATGAAGAGGGGTGGGAGGAGGCTGGTGGTGATGGGGTGAGATGAAGAGGGGTGGGAGGACGCTGGTGTTGATGGGGTGAGATGAGGAGGGGTGGGAGGAGGGTGGTGTTGATCAGGTGAGATGAAGAGGGGTGGGAGGAGGCTGGTGTTGACGGGGTGAGATGAAGAGGGGTGAGAGGAGGCTGGTGCTGATGGGCTGAGATGAAGAGGGTTGGGAGGAGGCTGGTGTTGATGGGGTGAGATGAAAAGGGGTGAGAGGAGGCTGATGTTGACGGGGTGAGATGAAGAGGGGTGGGAGGAGGCTGGTGCTGATGGGCTGAGATGAAGAGGGTTGGGAGGATTCTGGTGTTGATGGGGTGAGATGAAGAGGGGTGGGAGGAGTCTGGTGTTGATGGGGTGAGATGAAGAGGGGTGGGAGGAGGGTGGTGTTGATCAGGTGAGATGAAGAGGGGTGGGAGGAGGCTGGTGTTGATGGGGTGAGATGAAGAGCGGTGGGAGGAGGCTGGTGTTGATGGGGTGAGATGAAGAGCGGTGGGAGGAGGCTGGTGTGGGGCCGAATGGGCTCTTTCTCTGTAGCTCGGACAGAAGTGTGTGGGGCTGAGCTTCAACAACATTAACTTTCATTTATATAGCACCTTTAACATCCCAAAGCGCTTCACAGGGCTCACTGGTCTGTACTAACCTGCGAGACTCCGGCATTTGCCTTCTGTATTAAGAACATAAGACCATAAGAAATAGGAGCAGGACAGGCCATTCGGCCCCTCGAGCCTGCTCCGCCATTCAATAAGATCATGGCTGATCTTGGGCCCAAAGCCACTTCCCTGCCCGCTCCCCGTAACCCTTCACTCCCTTATCTTGCAAAAATCTGTCTATCTCCACCTTAAATGTATTCAATGACCCAGCCTCCACGGCTTTCTGGGGCAGAGAATTCCACAGATTTACGACCCTCTGAGAGAAGAAATTCCTCCTCATCTCAGTTCTAAAGGGGCTCAACATTGAATGCATAGAATCATAGAATGATACAGCACAGAAGAACCTGAGAAATAGGAGCAGGAGGAGGCCATTCGGCTCTTCGAGCCTGCTCCGCCATTCAACGAAATCATGGCTGATCTTCTGCCTCAAATCCATATCCCTTGATGCCCTTACTAGTCAGAAATCTATCGACTTCTGTTTTGAATATACCCAATGACTGAGCCTCCACAGCCCTCTGGGGTAGAGAATTCCAAACATTCACCACCCTCTGTGTGAAGAAATTCCTCCTCATCTCAGCCCTGAATGGCCTAACCTTTATCCTGAGGCTGTGGCCCCTGGTTCTAGACTCCCCAGCCAAGGGAATTATTCTCCCAGCATCCACCCTATCAAGCCCTGTAATAATTTTGTATGCTTCAAAGAGATCGCCTCTCATTCTTCTGAATTCAAGAGAATACAGGCCTAGTTTACTCAATCTCTTCTCATACGACAGTCCCGCCATCCCAGGAATCAATCTCGTGGACCTTCGTTGCACTCCCTCTATGGCAAGTATATCCTTCCTTAGGATTTTAAACATCCTCGTGTTCAAATCAGTCCATGGCCTCCTCGCCCCCTCCCTATGTCTGTAACCTCCTCCAGCCCCTACAACCCTTCCTATCTCTGTAACCTCCTCGCCCCCTACAACCCTCCCTATCTCTGTAACCTCCTCCAGCCCCTACAACCCTCCCTATCTCTGTAACCTCCTCCAGCCCCTACATCCCTCCCTATCTCTGTAACCTCCTCCAGCCCCCTACAACCCTCCCTATCTCTGTAACCTCCTCCAGGCCCCGACAACCCTCCCTATCTCTGTAACCTCCTTCCGTCCCTACAACCCTCCCTATCTCTGTAACCTCCTCGCCCCCTACAACCCTCCCTATCTCTGTAACCTCCTCCAGCCCCTACGGCTCTCTCTATCTCTGTAACCTCCTCGCCCCCTACAACCCTCCCTATCTCTGTAACCTCCTCCAGCCCCTACAACCCTCCCTATCTCTGTAACCTCCTCCAGCCCCCTACAACCCTTCCTATCTCTGTAACCTCCTCCAGCCCCTACAACCCTCCCTATCTCTGTAACCTCCTCCAGCCCCTACAACCCTCCCTATCTCTGTAACCTCCTCCAGCCCCCTACAACCCTCCCTATCTCTGTAACCTCCTCCAGCCCCTACAACCCTCCCTATCTCTGTAACCTCCTTCAGCCCCTACAACCCTCCCTATCTCTGTAACCTCCTCCAGCCCCTACAACCCTCCCTATCTGTGTAACCTCCTTCAGCCCCCTACAACCCTCCCTATCTCTGTCACCTCCTTCAGCCCCCTACAACCCTCCCTATCTCTGTAACCTCCTCCAGCCCCGACAACCCTCCCTATCTCTGTAACCTCCTTCAGCCCCTACAACCCTCCCTATCTCTGTAACCACCTCCAGCCCCCTACAACCCTCCCTATCTCTGTAACCTCCTCCAGCCCCCTACAACCCTTCCTATCTCTGTAACCTCCTCCAGCCCCTACAACCCTCCCTATCTCTGTAACCTCCTCCAGCCCCTACAACCCTCCCTATCTCTGTAACCTCCTCCAGCCCCCTACAACCCTCCCTATCTCTGTAACCTCCTCCAGCCCCTACAACCCTCCCTATCTCTGTAACCTCCTTCAGCCCCTACAACCCTCCCTATCTCTGTAACCTCCTCCAGCCCCTACAACCCTCCCTATCTGTGTAACCTCCTTCAGCCCCCTACAACCCTCCCTATCTCTGTCACCTCCTTCAGCCCCCTACAACCCTCCCTATCTCTGTAACCTCCTCCAGCCCCTACAACCCTCCCTGTCTCTGTAACCTCCTCCAGCCCCTACAACCCTCCCAGATCACTGTAACCTCCTCCAGCCCCTACAACGCTCCCAGATCTCTGTAACCTCCTCCAACCCCTACAACCCTCCCTATCTCTGTAACCTCCTCGAGCCCCTACAACCCTCCCAGATCTCTGCGTTCCACCAATTCTGCCCTCTTGCACATCCTCCCGATTTCCATCGCTCCACCATTGGCGGCCGTGCCTTCAGCCGCCTGGGCCCCGAGCTCTGGAATTCCCTCCCTCAACCTCTCTGCGTCTCTCTCCTCCTTAAAAACGACGTCTTTGACCAAGCTTTTGGTTGCCTGTCCTAATATCTCCTTCTGTGGCTCGGTGTCAAATGTTGTCTGATTTACGCTCCTGTGAAGCACCCTGGGACATTAAAGGGGCTGTAGGATCGCCAGTTGTTGTTGTGTCTCTGAGGTCCTGTGTTCACGGTCTAGTAAGGAACACGTACGAAGCTCGTAAGTTGATCTTGAGGATGGAAAGTTCCATTAACAGGTCTTCTGTCCTCCCCGTCCGACAGGTGAACGGGGTCTTGGTGAACCTGCCCTATCATTTCGAGGATGAGAAGATCAGCGTGTACAAGAGCGGGCAGGGCGCCATGCTGGAAACGGACTTCGGGCTGCGAGTGACGTACAACTGGCGCGCCCGGATCGCCCTCACCCTCCCCAGCACCTACACGGGGGCCGTGTGCGGGCTGTGCGGGGACTTCGACGGCAACAGGGACAACGACCTCAAGACCAAGGGCGGGGCGGCGACCTCCAAGGCGGCCGTGTTCGGGGAGAGCTGGCAGGTGGACACCACCCCCGGCTGCTCGCACGAGTGCAAGGGCAAGTGCCCGGAGTGCGACATCGTCGCCAAGCGCCGCTACCAGGCGCCGGAGTTCTGCGGCACGATGGTGGATCGCCGGGGACCCTTCCGCGACTGCATTGGCCGGCTGGACCCCCAGGAGTACTTTGATGACTGCGTCTATGACTCCTGCCTCTACAAGGGACACCGGGCGGTGCTTTGCCAGGCAGTGGCCAGCTATGCCGCGGCATGTCAGGACGCCGGACTGACCGTTTACCAATGGCGAAGCAAAACGTTCTGCCGTAAGTATAGAAAAATAGGAGCAGGAGTCGGCCATTCGGCCCCTCGAGCCTGCTCCGCCATTCAATGAGATCATGGCTGATCATCCAAATTCAGTACCCTGTCCCTGCCTTCTCCCCATATCCCTTGATCCCTTTAGTCTTAAGAAATATATCCAACTCCTTCATGAATATATTTAATGAATTGGCCTCCACTGTCTTCTGTGGTAGAGAATTCCACAGGTTCACCACTCTCTGGGTGAAGAAATTCCTCCTCATCTCAGTCCTAAATGTCCTATCCTGAGACTGTGACCCCTCGTTCTAGACCCCCCAGCCAGGGGAAACATCCTCCCTGCATCCAGTCTGTCTAACCCTGTCGGAATTTTATACGTTTCAATGAGATCCCCACTCATTCTTCTAAACTCTAGTGAATACAGGCCTAGTCGACCCAATCTCTCCTCGGACGACAGTCCTGCCATCCCAGGAATCAGTCTGGTGAACCTCTGCTGCACTCCCTCCATGGCAAGTATATCCTGTCTTAGGTAAGGAGACCAGAAGTGCAGACAGTACTCCAGGTGTGGTCTCACCAAGGCCCTGTATAGCAGCAGAGGCTCCTGCGTCCGTCCCTCAACCCAGTGCCCGCTGTCGGCCTACACAGTGAGCGACAGCCGACTCCTCGAAAGTGCGGCCTCCAGCCACGGGCTTTGAGGGCCAGTCGCAGAATCCCCGCAACTGAGGCTGAGCCAGGTGCATGGAGCCTGGCACTTTCCTGGTCAGGTAGGGCCGGACGTTGGAGGCTCAGTCATTGGGTATATTCAAAACAGAAGTCAATAGATTTCTGACTGGAAAGGGCATCAAGGGATATGGCGATAGGGCCGGTGAATGGAGTTGAGGCAGAAGATCAGCCATGATCTCATTGAATGGCGGAGCAGGCTCCAAGGGCCGAATGGCCTCCTCCTGCTCCTATTTCTTATGTTCTTATGTTAAGTACTGGGGACACAGCAACTCGCGATTCTACCGCCCCTTTAAGGTAGTAAAACGTCCCAATGCGCGTCACAGGAGCGTAAATCAGACAAGATTTGACACCGAGCCACATAAAGAGATATTAGGAGAGGCGACCAGAAGCTGGGTCAAAGAGGTGGAGAGGTTTAGGGAGGGAATTCCAGAGCTCGGGGCCCAGGCGGCTGAAGGCACGGCCGCCAATGGTGGAGCGATGGAAATCGGGGGATGTGCAAGAGGCCGGAATTGGAGGAGCGCAGAGATCTGGGACGGTTGTAGGGGCTGGAGGAGGTTACAGAGATAGGGAGGGTTGTAGAGGGCTGGAGGAGGTTACAGAGATAGGGAGGGTTGTAGGGGCTGGAGGAGGTTACAGAGATAGGGAGGGTTGTAGGGGCTGGAGGAGGTTACAGAAATTGGGAGGGTTGTAGGGGCTGGAGGAGATTACAGAGATAGGGAGGGTTGTAGCAGCTGGAGGAGGTTACAGAGATAGGGAGGGTTGTAGGGGCTGGAGGAGGTTACAGGGATAGGGAGGGGTGTAGGGGCTGGAGGAGGTTACAGGGCTAGGGAGGGTTGTAGGGGCTGGAGGAGATTACAGAGATAAGGAGGGTTGTAGGGGCTGGGGGAGGTTACACAGATAGGGAGGGTTGTAGGGGCTGGAGGAGGTTACAGGGATAGGGAGGGGTGTAGGGGCTGGAGGAGGTTACATAGATAGGGAGGGGTGTAGGGGCTGGAGGAGGTTACAGAAATAGGGAGGGTTGGAGGGGCTGGAGGAGGTTACAGGGATCTGGGAGGGTTGTAGGGGCTGGAGGAGGTTATAGAGATAAGGAGGGTTGTAGAGGCTGGAGGAGGTTACAGAGATAGGGAGGGTTGTAGGGGCTGGAGGAGGTGACAGGGATAGGGAGGGTTGTAGGGGGCTGGAGGAGGTTACAGAGATAGGGACAGTTATAGGGGCTGGAGCAGGTTACAGAGATAGGTAGGGTTGTAGGGGCTGGAGGAGGGTACAGAGATAGGGAGGGTTGCCGGGGGCTGGAGGAGCGCAGAGATGTGGGAGGGTTGTAGGGGCTGGAGGAGGGTACAGAGATAGGGAGGGTTGTAGGGGCTGGAGGAGGCTACAGAGATAGGGAGGGTTGTAGAGGCTCGAGGAGGTTACAGAGATAGGGAGGGTTGTAGGGGCTGGAGGAGGTTACAGAGATCTGGGAGGGTTGTAGGGCCTGGAGCAGGTTACAGAGATAGGGAGGGTCGTAGGGGGCTGGAGGAGATTACAGAGATAGGGAGGGTTGTAGGGGGCTGGAGGAGGTTACAGAGATAGGGAGGGTTTGGGGGCTGGAGGAGGTTACAGAGATAGGGAGGAGTGTAGGGGCTGGAGGAGATTACAGAGATAGGGAGGGTTGTAGGGGCCGGAGGAGGTTACAGAGAAAGGGAGTGTTGTAGGCGGCTGGAGGAGGTTACAGATATAGGGAGGGTTGTAGGGGCTGGAGTAGGTTACAGAGATAGGGAGGTTTGTAGGGGCTGGAGGAGGTTACAGAGATGTGGGAGGGTTGTAGGGGCTGGAGGAGGGTACAGAGATAGGGAGGGTTGTAGGGGCTGGAGGAGGCTACAGAGATAGGGAGGATTGTAGAGGCTCGAGGAGGTTACAGAGATAGGGAGGGTTGTAGGGGCTGGAGGAGGTTACAGAGATCTGGGAGGGTTGTAGGGCCTGGAGCAGGTTACAGAGATAGGGAGGGTCGTAGGGGGCTGGAGGAGATTACAGAGATAGGGAGGGTTTGGGGGCTGGAGGAGGTTACAGAGATAGGGAGGAGTGTAGGGGCTGGAGGAGGTTACAGAGATAGGGAGGGTTGTAGGGGCCGGAGGAGGTTACAGAGAAAGGGAGTGTTGTAGGCGGCTGGAGGAGGTTACAGATATAGGGAGGGTTGTAGGGGCTGGAGTAGGTTACAGAGATAGGGAGGTTTGTAGGGGCTGGAGGAGGTTACAGAGATAGGGAGGGTTGTAGGGGGCTGGAGGAGGTTACAGAGATAGGGAAGGTTGTAGGGGCTGGAGGAGGTTACAGAGATAGGGAGGGTTGTAGGGGGTTGGAGGAGGTTACAGAGATAGGGAGGGTTGTAGGGGCTGGAGGAGGTTACAGAGATAGGGAGGGTTGTAGGGGCTGGAGGAGGTTACAGAGATAGGGAGGGTTGTAGGGGGCCTGGAGGAGGTTACAGAGATAGGGAGGGTTGTCGGGGCTGGAGGAGGTTACAGAGATAGGGAGGGTTGTAGGGGGCTGGAGGAGGTTACAGAGATAGGGAGGGTTTGGGGGCTGGAGGAGGTTACAGAGATAGGGAGGAGTGTAGGGGCTGGAGGAGGTTACAGAGATAGGGAGGGTTGTAGGGGCCGGAGGAGGTTACAGAGAAAGGGAGTGTTGTAGGCGGCTGGAGGAGGTTACAGATATAGGGAGGGTTGTAGGGGCTGGAGGAGGGTACAGAGATAGGGAGGGTTGTAGGGGCTGGAGGAGGCTACAGAGATAGGGAGGGTTGTAGAGGCTCGAGGAGGTTACAGAGATAGGGAGGGTTGTAGGGGCTGGAGGAGGTTACAGAGATCTGGGAGGGTTGTAGGGCCTGGAGCAGGTTACAGAGATAGGGAGGGTCGTAGGGGGCTGGAGGAGATTACAGAGATAGGGAGGGTTTGGGGGCTGGAGGAGGTTACAGAGATAGGGAGGAGTGTAGGGGCTGGAGGAGGTTACAGAGATAGGGAGGGTTGTAGGGGCCGGAGGAGGTTACAGAGAAAGGGAGTGTTGTAGGCGGCTGGAGGAGGTTACAGATATAGGGAGGGTTGTAGGGGCTGGAGTAGGTTACAGAGATAGGGAGGTTTGTAGGGGCTGGAGGAGGTTACAGAGATAGGGAGGGTTGTAGGGGGCTGGAGGAGGTTACAGAGATAGGGAGGGTTGTAGGGGCTGGAGGAGGTTACAGAGATAGGGAGGGTTGTCGGGCTGGAGGAGGTTACAGAGATAGGGAAGGTTGTAGGGGCTGGAGGAGGTTACAGAGATAGGGAGGGTTGTAGGGGGTTGGAGGAGGTTACAGAGATAGGGAGGGTTGTAGGGGCTGGAGGAGGTTACAGAGATAGGGAGGGTTGTAGGGGCTGGAGGAGGTTACAGAGATAGGGAGGGTTGTAGGGGGCCTGGAGGAGGTTACAGAGATAGGGAGGGTTGTCGGGGCTGGAGGAGGTTACAGAGATAGGGAGGGTTGTAGGGGCTGGAGAAGGTTACAGAGATAGGGAGGGTTGTAGGGGGCTGGAGGAGGTTACAGAGATAGGGAGGGTTGTAGGGTCTGGAGGAGGTTACAGCGATAGGGAGGGTTGTAGAGGCTGGAGGAGGTTACAGGGATTGTGAGGGGGGGCGAGGAGGCCAAGGATGAGAATTTTTAAATCGCGGCGTTGCCGGACCGGGAGCCGATGCTCTACCTGCCCTGGAAACGTCCGACCCCGCTGCTGGGAACCCAATCCCCTCCTTGTATTAAGGAAAAAAAGATGGGGAGAATGGAGGGTGAGGGGGTGGAGAGCGAGAGCGGGCGAGAGACAGAAATAGGAAAGGGGAGTGTGGGGGGAGGAGGAGAGAGAAATGGGGAGGTCGAGAGGGGGAGAAAGAGGGTGAGAGAGAGAGAGGAAAAACGGTGAGGGGGAGAGAGAGAAGATGGTGAGAAGGTAGAGAGTGCGAGGAAGAGAAATGGGGAGAGAGAGAGAGAGAGAGAGAGATCGGAAGGGAGAGAGAGAGAGAAGATGGTGAGAAGGTAGAGACCGCGAGGAATAGAAATGGGGAGAGAGATCAATTGGAAGGGAGAGAGAGAGAGAGAAATGGGGAGGTCGAGAGGGGGAGAAAGAGGGTGAGAGAGAGAGAGGAAAAACGGTGAGGGGGAGAGAGAGAAGATGGTGAGAAGGTAGAGAGTGCGAGGAAGAGAAATGGGGAGAGAGAGAGAGAGAGAGAGAGATCGGAAGGGAGAGAGAGAGAGAAGATGGTGAGAAGGTAGAGACCGCGAGGAATAGAAATGGGGAGAGAGATCAATTGGAAGGGAGAGAGAGAGAGAGAGAGAAATGGGGAGGTCGAGCGGGAGAGAAAGAGGGCGAGAGAGAGAGAAGATGGTGAGACGGTAGAGAGTGCGAGGAAGAGAAATGGGGAGAGAGAGTTCGATCGGAAGGGAGAGAGAGAGAGAAAGAAGGAGAAAGAGAGAGAAAATGGTGAGAAGGTAGAGACCGCGAGGAAGAGAAATGCGGAGAGAGAGAGATTGATTGGAAGGAGAGGGAGAGAGAGAAATGGGGAGGTTGAGTGGGAGAGAAAGAGTTCGCAAGAGTTGCTCTCGTGTTTCGGTTGATTTAGTTGAGCAAGCCTTGCCCTGAAGACGAGGGTGTTGGGAGCAGAGCCTCGGCGGTGTGTTGACGTCTGTGTCCTTGTGTCTTGCAGCCATGGTGTGTCCCGTGAACAGCCATTACGAAGTTTGCGGCTGTGGTTGCCCCGTCTCGTGCGGCAGCCTGTCCGAGTCGGTCGAGTGCGGCGTCCCGTGCGCCGAAGGGTGCCAGTGCGACGACGGGTACGTCCTGAGCGGGGAGCAGTGCGTTCCCCTGGCCCAGTGCGGCTGCCTCTACCAGGGGGCCTACTACAAGGCGGGCCAGGTCTTCTACCCCGGCGGCAAGTGCGCCCAGCGCTGCGAGTGCTCTCTCGGCGGGGCGGTGAAGTGCCAGGAGTTCAAGTGCGGGGACTACGAGGAGTGCAAGGTGGTCAAGGGCGAGCCCGGCTGCCACGCGGTGGGGGTGGGGACCTGCACAGCCGCAGGGGACCCCCATTACCGCTCCTTCGACGGGCTGGCCTTCGACTTCCAGGGGACCTGCACCTACACCCTGGCCCAGGTGCGCGAGGACGAAGAGCGCTTGGCCAATTTCACCGTCAACGTGGAGAACGAGAGCTACGGCAACGGCAAGGTGGCGGTGACCAGGCTGGTGGAGGTGGTGGTCTACGGCCACAAGCTGATCCTGGAACAGAGAGTGCGCTGGAGAGTGAAGGTAACACTGAGAGTTTTAACATGAGGGTACAGCAAGCAATTAGGAAGTCAAATGGCAGGTTGTCATTTATTGCAAGGGGGTTGGAATATAAGAGTAAGGAAGTCTTGCTGCAATTGGACAGGGCCTTGGTGAGACCACACCTGGAGCACTGTGCACAGTTCTGGTCTCCTTATCTGAGGAAGGATATACTTGCCTTGGAGGCGGTGCAACGAAGGTTCACTAGATTGATTCCTGGGGTGAGAGGGTTGTCCTATAAGGAGAGATTGAGTAGATTGGGCCGATACTCTCTGGAGTTTAGAAGAATGAGAGGGGATCTCATTGAAATGTGTAAGATTCTGAGGGGGATTGACCGGGTCGATGCTGAGAGGCTGTTTCCCCCTGGCTGGGGAGTCTAGAACCAGGGGTCACAGTCTCAGGATAAGGGCTCGGCCATTGAGGACTGAGATGAGGAGGAATTTCTTCACTCAGAGGGTGGTGAGTCTTTGGAATTCTCCGCCCCAGAGGGCTGTGGAGGCTCAGTCGTTGAGTATATTCAAGGCTGCGATAGGTTGATTTTAGGTCACTAGGGGAATCGAGGGATATGGGGATCGGGCGGGAAAGTGGAGTTGAGGTTGAAGATCAGCCGTGATCTGATTGAATGGCGGAGCAGGCTCGAGGGGCCGAATGGCCGACTCCTGCTCCGCTTTCATTGGTTGAGTCTATCAACATCCCTCCTTTCCCCGCCATGCTCGATATTTTAATAACTAATTATCGAAAGTGTTCAAAGACAATGAACTTTTTACTTACGAACTTCCCAATGGTTTTCCTCCCGGGTTTTGCACGCGGCAGCGTTCTGGAGTTTCGGTATCTGTAATTCCTGGAGCAATCCCCACCGTTGGCTCAATTCTCGGGCTCCAAGGTGGTTGAATTGGGCGAGGAGATGTGTTCGGGTGGGTGGGGCGAGGTTCTTCTACTGGAATTGACTAATCTACTGGAATTTTTGAGGATGTAACTATTAAATAGATAAGGGAGAACCAGTGGATGTGGTGTATTTGGACTTTCAAAAGGCTTTCAATAAGGTCCCACATAAGAGATTAGCGTGTAAAGTTAAGGCACATGGGATTGGGGACAAGGTATTGACTTGGATAGAGAACTGGTTGGCAGATAGAAAGCAAAGAGTTGGAATAAACGGGTCTTTTTCCGAGTGGCAGGCAGTGACTAGTGGGGTACCGCAGGGATCGGTCCTAGGACCACAGCTATTCATAGAAACATAGAAGATAGGAGCAGGAGTAGGCCATTCGGCCCCTCGAGCCTGCTCCGCCATTCAATGCGATCATGGCTGATCATCCAAATTCAGTACCCTGTCCCTGCCTTCTCCCCATATCCCTTCATCCCTTTAGCCTTAAGAAATATATCCAACTCTTTCTTGAATATATTTAATGAACTGGCCTCCACCGCCTTCTGTGGCAGAGAATTCCACAGGTTCACCGCTCTCTGGGTGAAGAAATTCCTCCTCATTTCTGTCCTAAATGGCTTACCCCTTATCCTTAGACTATGACCCCTGGTTCTGGACTCCCCGGCCATCAGAAACATCCTTCCTGCATCTAGTCTGTCCAGCCTGACAGAATTTTATAGGTTTCGATGAGATCCCCTCTCAATCTTCTAAACTCCAGTGAGTATAAGCCCAATCGACACAAAATCTCTCCTCATACGTCATTCCTGCCATCCCAGGTATCAGCCTGGTGAATCTTCGCTGCACTCCCTCCATGGCAAGAACGTCCTTCCTCAGATAAGGCGATCAAAACTGCACACAATACTCAAGGTGCGGTCTCACCAAGGCCCTGTACAACTGCAGCAAGACATCCTTGTTCCTGTACTCGAACCCTCTTGCTACGAAGGCCAACATACCATTTGCCTTCTTAACCACCTGCTGCACCTGCATGCTTACCTTCAGCGACTGGTGCACAAGGACACCCAGGTCTCTGCACTTCCCCTTCTCCCAATCTATTGCCATTCAAATAATAGTCTGCCTTCCTGTTACCCAAAGTGGATAACCTCACATTTATCCACATTATAGTGCATTTGCCATGTTTCTGCCCAATCACCCAACCTGTCCAAATCGTATTGGAGTTTTGCGACATCCTCTTCACAGCATACCCTCCCACCCAGCTTTGTGTCGTCTGCAAATTTGGAGTTATTACATCCAATTCCCTCGTCCAGATCATTAATATATATTGTGAACAGCTGGGGTCCTAGGACCGATCCTTGCGGTACCCCACTAGTCACTGCCTGCCACTCGGAAAACGACCCGTTTATTCCAACTCTTTGCTTTCTGTCCGCCAACCAGTTCTCTATCCAAGTCAATACCTTGCCCCCAATCCCATGTGCCTTAATTTTGCACGCTAATCTCTTATGCGGGACCTTATCGAAAGCCTTCTGAAAGTCCAAATACACCACATCCACCGGTTCTCCCTTATCTATTTTACCAGTTACATCCTCAAAAAATTCCAGTAGCTTAGCCAAGCATGATTTACCTTTTGTAAATCCATGTTGACTTTGTCCGATCCTGTCACTGCTTTCTAAGTGCTCTGCTATTACATCTTTTATAATGGACTCTAGCATTTTCCCCACTACCGATGTCAGGCTTACCGGTCTATAATTCCCCACTTTTTCTCTACCACCTTTTTTGAATAGTGGGGTAACATTAGCTACCCTCCAATCCATGGGTACTGTTCCAGAGTCTATCGAGTTCTGGAAGATGACCAGCAATGCATCTACTATTTCTAGGACCACTTCCTTAAGTACCCTAGGATGTAGATTATCAGGCCCTGGGGATTTATCGGCCTTCAGTCCCATCAATTTTCCTAACACCATTTCCCTACAAATACTGATTTCTTTCAGTTCCACCCTTTCATCAGACCCTATGTTCCCTGACATCTCAAGGAGGTTATTTGTGTCCTCCTTTGTGAAGACAGAACCAAAACATGTATTTAGTTGGTCTGCCATTTCTTTGTTCCCCATTATAAATTCCCCTGATTCTGACTGAAAGGGACCTACACTTGACTTCACCAATCTTTTTCTCTTCACATATCTATAAAAGCTTTTACAGTCAGTTGTTATGTTCCCTGCAAGCTTACTCTCATATTCTATTTTCCCCTTCTTAATTAATCCCTTTGTCCTCCTTTGTTGAATCCTAAACTGCTCCCAATCCTCAGGATTATTGCTTTTTCTGGCCAATTTATATGTCCTCTCCTTGGATCTTATGCTATCCCTAATTTCCCTTGTTTGCGACGGTTGAGTCACCTTTTTTGTTTTATTTTTATGCCAAACTGGGATGAACAAATTCTGTAGTTCATCCATTCAGTCTTTGAATGTTTGCCATTGCATAGCCACCCTCAACCCTTTGAGTGACAATCCCCAATCAATCCTACCCAACTCGCGCCTCATACCATCGTAGTTTCCTTTATTTAAATTTAGGACCCCAGTCTCTCAGTCAACTACTTCATTCTCCATCTTAATGAAGAATTCGATCATATTATGATCGCTCCGACCCAAGGGGCCTCGTACAACAAGATTGCTAATTAATCCTTTCTCGTTACATAATACCCAGTCTAAGATGGCCTGATCTCTGATTGGTTCCTCGACATATTGGTCCAGGAAACCATCCCGTAAACACTCCAGGAATTCCTCCTCCACAGTATTGTTACTAATTTGGTTGGCCCAATCCATATGTAGATTAAAGTCACCCATGATGACTTCTGTGCCCTTATTGCACGCTTCTTTAATTTCCCTTTTAATGCCATCCACAACCTCCGCCTTACTGTTTGGAGGTCTATATACCACTCCCACTAACGTTTTCTGCCCCTTAGTATTTCTCAATTCTACCCTTACAGATTCCACATCATCAGAGCTAATATCCTTCCTTACAATTGTGTTAATCCCTTCTTTAACCAGTAATGCTACCCCACCTCCCTTTCCTTTTTGCCTATCTTTCCTGAATATTGAATATATATTAATGATCTAGACGAGGGAACTAGATGTAATATCTCCAAATTTGCAGACGACACAAAGCTGGGAGGGCGTGAGGAGGATGCTGAGAAACTACAGGATGATTTGGACAGGTTGGGTGATTGGGCAGAAACATGGCAGATGCAATATAACGTGGATAAATGTGAGGTTATCCACTTTGGTGGCAAAAACAGGGAGGCAGATTATTATCTGAATGGCAAAAGATTGGGAGAAGGGGAAGTGCAACGAGACCTGGGTGTCCTTGTGCACCAGTCGCTGAAGGTAAGCATGCAGGTGCAGCAGGCAGTTGAGTAGGCAAATGGTATGTTGGCCTTCGTAGCGAGAGGGTTTGAGTACAGGAACAAGGATGTCTTGCTGCAGTTGTACAGGGCCTTGGTGAGACCACATCTTGAGTATTGTGTGCAGTTTTGGTCGCCTTATCTGAGGAAGGACATTCTTGCCATGGAAGGAGTTCATGGAAGGGGCACGGTGGCATAGTGGTTAGCACTGTTGCCTCACAGCGCCAGGGACCCGGGTTCGAATCCGGCCTCGGGCGACTGTCTGTGTGGAGTTTGCACATTCTCCCCGTGTTTGCGTGGGTTTCCTCCGGGTGCTCCGGTTTCCTCCCACAGTCCAAAGATGTGCAGGTTAGGTTGATTTGGCTATGATAAAATTGACCCTTAGTGTTAGGGGATTAAATACGTGGGGTTACAGGGATAGGGTGGAATATGTGTTGGTGTAGGGGTTACGGGAATCGGGTGGGATATGTGTCGGTGCAGGCTCGATGGGCCGAAATGGCCTCTATCTGCACTGTAGATTCTGTGAATCTGTGAATCTGTGAATCTGTGAGTTCAGCGAAGATTCACCAGACTGATACCTGGGATGGCAGGAATGACATATGAGGAGAGATTGGGACGATTGGGCTTATACTCGCTGGAGTTTAGAAGAATGAGAGGGGATCTCATTGAAACTTATAAAACTCTGACAGGACTGGACAGACTAGATGCAGGAAGGATGTTCCCGATGGCGGGGGAGTCCTGAACCAGGGGTCACAGTCTAAGGATAAGGGGTAGGCCATTTACGACAGAGATGAGGAGGAATTTCTTCACCCAGAGAGTGGTGAACCTGTGGAATTCTCTACCACAGAAGGCAGTAGAGGCCAATACATTAAATATATTCAAGAAGGAGTTGGATATGTTTCTTAAGGCTAAAGGGATCAAGGGATATGGGGAGAAAGCAGGGACAGGGTACTGAATTTGGATGATTGGCCATGATCTCATTAAATGGTGGAGCAGGCTCGAGGGGCCGAATGGCCGACTCCTGCTCCTATCTTCTATGTTTCACTGTCATGTCTTTCTGGCTTGCAGCTCGATGGCGTGCTGACCAACCTGCCCCTGACGGTGGACGGTGGAAAGATCCGCGCCTACCAGCACGGCAACAAGGCAGTGATTGAGACGGACTTCGGCCTTCTGGTCCACTATGACCTGACCTACTACGTGGTGGTCACCGTGCCCGGCAACTACCGGGGGAGGATGCGCGGCCTGTGCGGCAACTTCAACGGCAAGCGGGAGGACGAGTACACGCTCCGCGACGGCAAGGTGACGCACGACGTGTCGGCCTTCGGCAAGAGCTGGCGGGTCTTGATCCAGGGGGCCAAGTGCAGCGATGGCTGCGGAGGACAGTGTCCAGTCTGCCCACCCAAGCTGCTGGCCGTCTTCAAGAAGGACAATTACTGCGGCTTCCTCACCTCCGCCCAGAGCGCCCTCCAAGCTTGCCACACCGTGGTCAAGCCCCAGCAGTTCTACCTCGACTGCCTCTACGACATATGCCAGTCGAACGGCGACACCAAGGTGCTCTGCGACAGCATCCAGGCCTACGTGACCGCCTGCCAAAGCCAGAAGGTCATCCTCAAAGGATGGAGGAGCGAATCCTTCTGTCGTAAGTTTGAGAAATTGTGCGAGGTTATCCACTTTGGCAGGAAAAATAAAAAAACAAATCATTATTTAAATGGGGAGAGGTTGCAAGAATGACATATGAGGTTTGAGTACAGGAACAAGGATGTCTTGCTGCAGCTGTACAGGGCCTTGGTGAGACCACACCTTGAGTATTGTGTGCGGTTTTGGTCGCCTTATCTGAGGAAGGATGTTCTTGCCATGGAAGGAGTTCAGCGAAGATTCACCAGGCTGATACCTGGGATGGCAGGAATGACGTATGAGGAGAGATTGGGTCGATTGGGCTTGTACTCGCTGGAGTTTAGAAGAATGAGAGGGGATCTCATTGAAACTTATAAAATTCTAACAGGACTAGACAGACTAGATGCAGGAAGGCTGTTCCCGATGGTCCGGGAATCCAGAACCAGGGGTCACAGTCTAAGGATAAGGGGTAAGCCATTTAGGACAGGGATGAGGAGGAATTTCTTCACCCAGAGAGTGGTGAACCTGTGGAATTCTCTGCTGAGGTATAGAGGGATCTGGGGGTCCTTGTACATGAATCATAAAAAGTTGGCATGCAGGTACTGTGCATAGAAACATAGAAGATAGGAGCAGAAGTAGGCCATTCGGCCCCTCGAGCCTGCTCCGCCATTCAATGCGATCATGGCTGATCATCCAAATTCAGTACCCTGTTCCTGCTTTCTCCCCATATCCCTTGCTCCCTTTAGCCTCAAGAAATATATCCAACTCTTTCTTGAATATATTTAATGAATTGGCCTCAACTGCCCTGTGTGGCAGAGAATTCCATGACCCCTGGTTCTGGACTCCTCGGCCATCAGAAACATCCTTCCTGCATCTAGTCTGTCCAGACCTGACAGAATTTTATAGGTTTCGATGAGATCCCCTCTCAATCTTCTAAACTCCAGTGAGTACAAGCCCAATCGACCCAATCTCTCCTCATACGTCATTCCTGCCATCCCAGGTATCAGCCTGGTGAATCTTTGCTGCACTCCCTCCATGGCAAGAACATCCTTCCTCAGATAAGGCGACCAAAACTGCACACAATACTCAAGGTGTGGTCTCACCAAGGCCCTGTACAACTGCAGCAAGACATCCTTGTTCTTGTACTCGAACCCTCTTGCTACGAAGGCCAACATACCATTTGCCTTCTTAACCGCCTGCTGCACCTGCATGCTTACCTTCAGCGACTGGTGCACAAGGACACCCAGGTCTCTTTTCACTTCCCCTTCTCCCAATCTATTGCCATTCAAATAATAATCTGCCTTCCTGTTTTTGCCACCAAAGTGGATAACCTCACATTTATCCACATTATAGTGCATTTGCCATGTTTCTGCCCAATCACCCAACCTGTCCAAATCGTACTGGAGTTTCACGACATCCTCCTCACAGCATACCCTCCCACCCAGCTTTGTGTCGTCTGCAAATTTGGAGTTATTACATCCAATTCCCTCGTCCAGATCATTAATATATATTGTGAATAGCTGGGGTCCAAGGACCGATCCCTGCGGTACCCCACTAGTCACTGCCTGCCACTCGGAAAACGACCCGTTTATTCCAACTCTTTGCTTTCTGTCCACCAACCAGTTCTCTATCCAAGTCAATACCTTGCCCCCAATCCCATGTGCCTTAATTTTGCACGCTAATCTCTTATGCGGGACCTTATCGAAAGCCTTCTGAAAGTCCAAATACACCACATCCACTGGTTCTCCCTTATCTATTTTACCAGTTACATCCTCAAAAAATTCCAGCAGATTGGTCAAGCATGATTTACCTTTTGTAAATCCATGTTGACTTCGTCTTATTGAATGGCGGAGCAGGCTCGAGGGGCCGAATGGCCGACTCCTGCTCCTACGTCTTATGTAATTCCTTCCGTCGGCTGAAGTTCTCTCAAGGGGCGTAAAGAGATTTCAAACTATTTTGCCCCCATTCCCTTCACCCCACTCCTCTTTACTCCACCATTGGCGGCCGTGCCTTCAGCCGCCTGGGCCCCGAGCCCTGGAATTCCCTCCCTAAACCTCTCCGCCTCTCTCTCCTCCTTTAAGACGCTCCTTAAAACCGACCTCTGACCAAGCTTTTGGTCGCCTGTCCTAATATCTCCTGATGTGGTTCGGGCTCAAATTTATGTCTGATTTACGCTCCTGGCCGGCCTCCCAGCTTCCCTAAACTAGAGCTCATCCCAAACTCTGCTGCCCCGTGTCCTAACTCGCACCGAGTCCCCTTCACCCATCTCCCATGTTTCTCGCTGACCTACATTGCCTCCCGGTCCATCAACGCCTCGATTTTAAAATTCTCCATCATTCTTTTCAAATCCCTCCATGGCCTCCTCACTCCCCTCCCTATCTCTGTAACCTCCTCCAGCCCCGACAACCCTCCCTATCTCTGTAACCTCCTCCAGCCCCTACAACCCTCCCTATCTCTGTAACCTCCTCCAGCCCCGACAAACCTCCCTATCTCTGTAACCTCCTCCAGCCCCTACAACTCTCCCTATCTCTGTAACCTCCTCCAGCCCCTACAACCCTCCCTATTTCTGTAACCTCCTCCAGCCCCTACAACCCTCCCTATCTCTGTAACCTCCTCCAGCCCCTACAACCCTCCCTATCTCTGTAACCTCCTCCAGCCCCTACAACCCTCCCTATCTCTGTAACCTCCTCCAGCCCCCTACAACCCTCCCTATCTCTGTAACCTCCTCCAGCCCCTACAACCCTCCCTATCTCTGTAACCTCCTCCAGCCCCTACACCCCTCCCTATCTCTGTAACCTCCTCCAGCCCCTACAACCCTCCCTATCTCTGTAACCTCCTCCAGCCCCTACAACCCTCCCTATCTCTGTAACCTCCTCCAGCCCCCTACAACCCTCCCTATCTCTGTAACCTCCTCCAGCCCCCTACAACCCTCCCTATCTCTGTAACCTCCTCCTGCCCCTACAACCCTCCCTATCTCTGTAACCTCCTCCAGCCCCTACAACCCTCCGTGATCTCTGCGCTCCTCCAATTCTGGCCTCTTGCATATCCCCCGATTTCCATCGCTCCACCATTGGCGGCCGTGCCTTCAGCCGCCTGGGCCCCGAGCTCTGGAATTCCCTCCCTAAACCTCTCCGCCTCTCTCTCCTCGTTTAAAACCGACCTCTTTGACCAAGCTTTTGGCCGCCGGTCCTAATATCTCCTTATGTGACTCGGTGTCAAATTTTGTTTGATAATCGCTCCTGTGAAACACCTTGGGACATTTTACTACGTAAAGACGTTGGATAAATGGGAGTTGTTGTTGCTGTGTTTTACAGTTTGTGAAATACACTAATATCACTTTCCATAATCCTGCACCCTCTGGTCACATGACTTGTGTCAACCTATGGAATTATTTAGCAGAATGTAGGATTTACTCAGTTAACGGGCAGCGTACAGATCAGCCGTGAGAGATTGGGAAATGTTGGTGTTCAGAGGGACCTGGGTGTCCTTGTACACGAATCACTGAAAGTTAACATGCAGGTACAGCAAGCAATTAGGAAAGTAATGGTATGTTGGCCTTTATTACAAGAGGATTTGAGTATAAGAGTAAAGACGTCTTGCTGCAATTATATAGGGCCCTGGTGAGACCACACCTGGAGTATTGTGGACAGTTTTGGTCTCCTTACCTAAGGAAGGATATACTTGCCATAGAGGGAGTGCAACGAAGGTTCACCAGACTGGATCCTGGGATGGGGGGACTGTTCTATGAGGAGAGATTGAGTAGACTGGGCCAATATTCTCTAGAGTTTGGAAGAATGAGAGGTGATCTCATTGAAACATACAAAATTCTTACAGGGCTTGACAGGGTAGATGCAGGGAGGATGTTTCCCCCTGGCTGGAGAGTCTAGAACCAGGGGTCACAGTCTCAGGATAAGGGGTCGGCCATTGAGGACTGAGATGAGGAGGAATTTCTTCACTCAGAGGGCGGTGAATCTTTGGAATTCTCTGCCCCAGAGGGCTGTGGAGGCTCAGTCGTTGAGTATATTCAAGACTAAGATTGATAGATTTTTGGATATTAAGGTAATCAAGGGATATGGGGATAGTGCAGGAAAGTGGAGATGAGGTAGAAGATCAGCCATGATCTGATTGAATGGCGGAGCAGGCGCGAGTGGGCCGAATGGCCGACTCCTGCTCCTATCTGCCTGTCTTTTACAGTATGGGCTGATTGCGTATCTCCCAGCGAGAGACGGTTGTCTTTCCTGATGATTCGGGGTGGGTGTTAAAGCTCCCATGGCCAGTATTGGAAGGACAGTGGTGGAAGGAATTCTCCCCGGTGTCCTGGGGCCAATATTTATACCTCAACCAACATCACTTTCTAATTAAAAAAAAAAAAAAAAAAACCCAGAGCAAATGGGGAGTTGGCGTCGGGGCCGTTTGTGGGATCTTGCTGTGTAGAAGATGGCTGATCGCAACAGTCACTGCGCTCAGCAATGGGAGGCGCGGTGAGACGTCCTTTGTCATAAATCTCATCATCGAGAAACTACCTATGAAATAACACTGGACAGCCAGCTGGTGGCGCCGTCCAAGGAGTATAAATACTCAGGCGTTGGCCCCAGCTTGCCAGGGACATTTTGTAAAGACAAGGAACTAGTGAAGTACAACTAGACCTCCATGTTCTGAAACAAGTTGATTAAAGCCTTGCTTTATACTCATACCAAATACATAGTGAGTTTTATTACGTCATCCTTGAGCCAGTTACGCCAGAGGAAGTTCCTTGTTGTTCTTTGCGTTCGCTCATTCGCTCGCTCTTCGTCCTGACTTTTTTTTTCTCGGGACTTTGCCCGCAGCCATGAAATGCCCAGCGAACGGCCATTACGAAGTCTGCGCTGACACCTGCGCCACCACCTGTGCCGGCATCACCGACCTGTCCAAGTGCCCCGAGACCTGCTCAGAGGGATGCCAGTGCGACGACGGTTACTTCGCGGATGGAGAACAGTGCGTCCCCATCGACGACTGTGGCTGCTTCGAAAACGGCCAGTATTACCAGGTAGGTGTCACGCTGCCCGCTCGCCCGCCTGCCTTCAACCTGCCTCGTGTCCCAGCGCAATCAGATACCTGCATCAGCCCTGGGTTTAGCGCGCGCTCACTCTCTCTCTCCTCAGAGTCAGAAGGTCGTGGGTTCGAGACCCCTCCCACTCCAGAGACTCGAGCCCCATAATCCCAGGACGGCACTCCCAGTGCAAGTAGTTAGAGAGTGCCGCACTGTCGGAGGGTCAGTACTGAGGGAGCGCCGCACTGTTGGAGGGGCAGTACTGAGGGAGCGCCGCACTGTCGGAGGGGCAGGACTGATGGAGCTCTGCACTATCGGAGGGGCAGTACTGAGGGAGTGCCGCACTGTCGGAGGGGCAGCACTGAGGGAGAGCCACACTGTCGGAGGGGCAGTACTGAGGGAGCGCCGCACTGTCTATGGGCAGTACTGAGGGAGCGCCGCACTGTCGGAGGGGCAGTACTGATGGAGCTCTGCACTGTCGGAGGGGCAGTACTGAGGGAGCGCCGCACTGTCGGAGGGGCAGTACTGAGGGAGCTCCGCACTGTCGGAGGGGCAGTACTGAGGGAGCTCCGCACTGTCGGAGGGGCAGTACTGAGGGAGCGCCGCACTGTCGGAGGGGCAGTACTGATGGAGCACCGCACTGTCGGAGGGGCAGTACTGAGGGAGCTCCGCACTGTCGGAGGGGCAGTACTGAGGGAGCTCCGCACTGTCGGAGGGGCAGTACTGAGGGAGTGCCGCACTGTCGGAGGGGCAGTACTGAGGGAGTGCCGCACTGTCGGAGGGGCAGTACTGAGGGAGCGCCGCACTGTCGGAGGGGCAGTACTGAGGGAGAGCCGCACTGTCGGAGGGGCAGTACTGAGGGAGCGCCGCACTGTCGGAGGGGCAGTACTGAGGGAGCGCCGCACTGTCGAGGTTCTGTATTTCGGATGAGATGTTCACCTGAGAGAGCAGACAGGGCCTCAGTTTGACGTAAAAGATCCCACGGCCACTATTGGAAGAAGAGCAGGGGGAAGTTCTCCCTGGTGTCCTGGGGCCAATATTTCTCCCTCATCTAACATCACTAAAAACAGATGATCTGGGTCATTATCACATTGCTGTTTGTGGGAGCTTGCTGTGCGCAAATTATCTGCCGCGTTTCCTACATTACAACAGTGAGCGCACTTCAGAAATATTGACACATTCCAGAGGACCCCCTGTAAATACTGACACACTCCCGGGGAACCCCTGTAAATACTGACACACTCCCTGGGACCCCCTGTAAATACTGACACACTCCCGGGGACCCCCTGTAAATACTGACACACTCCCGGGGACCCCCTGTAAATACTGACACACTCCCTGGGACCCCCTGTAAATACTGACACACTCCCGGGGACCCCCTGTAAATACTGACACACTCCCAGGGACACCCTGTAAATACTGACACACTCCCAGGGACCCCCTGTAAATACTGACACACTCCCAGGGACCCCCTGTAAATACTGACACACTCCCTGGGACCCCCTGTAAATACTGACGCACTCCCGGGGACCCCCTGTAAATACTGACACACTCCCGGGGACCCCCTGTAAATACTGACACACTCCCGGGGACCCCCTGTAAATACTGACACACTCCCGGGGACTCCTTGTAAATACTGACACACTCCCGGGGACCCCTGTAAATACTGACACACTCCAGGGGACCCCTTGTAAATACTGACACACTCCCGGGGACACCCTGTATACACTGACACACTCCCGGGGACACCCTGTAAATACTGACACACTCCCGGGGACCCCTTGTAAATACTGACACACTCCCGGGGACCCCCTGTAAATACTGACACACTCCTGGGTCCCCCTGTAAATGCTGACACACTCCCGGGGACCCCCAGTAAATACTGACACACTCCCGGGGACACCCTGTAAATACTGACACACTCCCGGGGACCCCCTGTAAATACTGACGCACTCCCGGGGACCCCCTGTAAATACTGACGCACTCCCGGGGACCCCTTGTAAATACTGACACACTCCCGGGGACCCCTGTAAATACTGACACACTCCCGGGGACCCCTTGTAAATACTGACACACTCCCGGGGACACCCTGTATACACTGACACACTCCCGGGGACCCCCTGTAAATACTGACACACTCCTGGGTACCCCATATAAACTCTGACACACTCCCGGGGATCGCTTGTAAATATGGACACACTCCCGGCGGACCCCCTGTAAGTATGGACACACTCCGGGGACCCCCTGTAAATACTGACACACTCCCGGGGACCCCCTGTAAATACTGACACACTCCCGGGGACCCCCTGTAAATACTGACACACTCCCGGGGACCCCCTGTAAATACTGACACACTCCCGGGGACCCCTTGTAAATACTGACACACTCCCGGGGACCCCTGTAAATACTGACACACTCCCGGGGACACCCTGTAAATACTGACACACTCCCGGGGACCCCCTGTAAATACTGACACACTCCCAGGGACCCCCTGTAAATACTGACACACTCCCAGGGACCCCCTGTAAATACTGACACACTCCCTGGGACCCCCTGTAAATACTGACGCACTCCCGGGGACCCCCTGTAAATACTGACACACTCCCGGGGACCCCCTGTAAATACTGACACACTCCCGGGGACCCCCTGTAAATACTGACACACTCCCGGGGACCCCTTGTAAATACTGACACACTCCCGGGGACCCCTGTAAATACTGACACACTCCCGGGGACCCCTTGTAAATACTGACACACTCCCGGGGACACCCTGTATACACTGACACACTCCCGGGGACCCCCTGTAAATACTGACACACTCCCGGGGACCCCTTGTAAATACTGACACACTCCCGGGGATCGCTTGTAAATATGGACACACTCCCGGGGACACCCTGTATACACTGACACACTCCCGGGGACCCCCTGTAAATACTGACACACTCCCGGGGACCCCTTGTAAATACTGACACACTCCCGGGGATCGCTTGTAAATATGGACACACTCCCGGCGGACCCCCTGTAAATATGGACACACTCCGGGGACCCCCTGTAAATACTGACACACTCCCGGGGACCCCCTGTAAATACTGACACACTCCCGGGGACCCCCTGTAAATACTGACACACTCCCGGGGACCCCCTGTAAATACTGACACACTCCCGGGGACCCCTTGTAAATACTGACACACTCCCGGGGACCCCTGTAAATACTGACACACTCCCGGGGACCCCCTGTAAATACTGACACACTCCCGGGGACACCCTGTATACACTGACACACTCCCGGGGACCCCCTGTAAATACTGCCACACTCCCGGGGACCCCTTGTAAATACTGACACACTCCCGGGGACCCCATATAAACTCTGACACACTCCCGGGGATCGCTTGTAAATATGGACACACTCCGGGGACCCCCTGTAAATACTGGCACACTCCCGGGGACCCCCTGTAAATATGGACACACTCCAGGGATACCCTGTAAATACTGACGCACTCCCGGGGACCCCCTGTAAATACTGACACACTCCCAGGGACCCCCTGTAAATACTGACACACTCCCTGGGACCCCCTGTAAATACTGACGCACTCCCGGGGACCCCCTGTAAATACTGACACACTCCCGGGGACCCCCTGTAAATACTGACACACTCCCGGGGACCCCCTGTAAATACTGACACACTCCCGGGGACCCCTTGTAAATACTGACACACTCCCGGGGACCCCTGTAAATACTGACACACTCCCGGGGACCCCTTGTAAATACTGACACACTCCCGGGGACACCCTGTATACACTGACACACTCCCGGGGACCCCCTGTAAATACTGACACACTCCCGGGGACCCCTTGTAAATACTGACACACTCCCGGGGACCCCCTGTAAATACTGACACACTCCTGGGTCCCCCTGTAAATACTGACACACTCCCGGGGACCCCCAGTAAATACTGACACACTCCCGGGGACACCCTGTAAATACTGACACACTCCCGGGGACCCCCTGTAAATACTGACACACTCCCGGGGACCCCTTGTAAATACTGACACACTCCCGGGGACCCCTGTAAATACTGACACACTCCCGGGGACCCCTTGTAAATACTGACACACTCCCGGGGACACCCTGTATACACTGACACACTCCCGGGGACCCCCTGTAAATACTGACACACTCCTGGGTACCCCATATAAACTCTGACACACTCCCGGGGATCGCTTGTAAATATGGACACACTCCCGGCGGACCCCCTGTAAATATGGACACACTCCGGGGACCCCCTGTAAATACTGACACACTCCCGGGGACCCCCTGTAAATACTGACACACTCCCGGGGACCCCCTGTAAATACTGACACACTCCCGGGGATCGCTTGTAAATATGGACACACTCCGGGGACCCCCTGTAAATACTGGCACACTCCCGGGGACCCCCTGTAAATATGGACACACTCCAGGGATACCCTGTAAATACTGACGCACTCCCGGGGACCCCCTGTAAATATGGACACACTCCAGGGATACCCTGTAAATACTGACGCACTCCCGGGGACCCCCTGTAAATACTGACACACTCCCGGGGACCCCCTGTAAATACTGACACACTCCCGGGGACCCCCTGTAAATACTGACACACTCCCGGGGACACCCTGTAAATACTGACACACTCCCGGGTTCTCCCTGTAAATACCGACACACTCCCGGGGACCCCCTGTAAATACCGACACACTCCCGGGGACCCCCTGTAAATACCGACACACTCCCGGGGACCCCCTGTAAATACCGACACACTCCCGGGGACCCCCTGTAAATACTGACACACTCCAGGGGACCCCCTGTAAATACTGACACACTCCCGGGGACCCCCTGTAAATACTGACACACTCCCGGGGACCCCCTGTAAATACCGACACACTCCCGGGGACACCCTGTAAATACCGACACACTCCCGGGGACACCCTGTAAATACTGACACACTCCCGGGGACCCCCTGTAAATACTGACACACTCCCGGGGACCCCCTGTAAATACTGACACACTCCCGGGGACCCCCTGTAAATACTGACACACTCCCGGGGACCCCCTGTAAATACTGGCACACTCCCGGGGACCCCCTGTAAATACTGACACACTCCCGGGGACACCCTGTAAATACTGACACACTCCCGGGGACCCCCTGTAAATACTGACACACTCCCGGGGACACCCTGTATACACTGACACACTCCCGGGGACCCCCTGTAAATACTGACACACTCCCGGGGACACCCTGTAAATACTGACACACTCCCGGAGCCCCTGTAAATACTGACACACTCCCGGGGACACCCTGTAAATACTGACACACTCCCGGGGACCCCTGTAAATACTGACACACCCCCGGGGACCCCCTGTAAATACTGACACACTCCCGGGGACACCCTGTAAATACTGACACACTCCCGGGGACACCCTGTAAATACTGACACACTCCCGGGGACCCCTGTAAATACTGACACACCCCCGGGGACCCCCTGTAAATACTGACACACTCCAGGGACCCCCTGTAAATACTGACACACTCCCGGGGACACCCTGTAAATACTGACACACTCCCCGGGGACACCCTGTAAATACTGACACACTCCCCGGGGACACCCTGTAAATACTGACACACTCCCGGGGACACCCTGTAAATACTGACACACTCCCGGGGACCCCCTGTAAATACTGACACACTCCCCGGGACCCCCTGTAAATACTGACACACTCCCGGGGACCCCCTGTAAATACTGACACACTCCCGGGGACCCCCTGTAAATACTGACACACTCCCAGGGACCCCCTGTAAATACTGACACACTCCCGGGGACCCCTGTAAATACTGACACACTCCCGGGGACCCCCTGTAAATACTGACACACCCCCGGGGACCCCCTGTAAATACTGACACACTCCCGGGGACACCCTGTAAATACTGACACACTCCCGGGGACACCCTGTAAATACTGACACACTCCCGGGGACCCCCTGTAAATACTGACACACTCCCGGGGACACCCTGTAAATACTGACACACTCCCGGGGACACCCTGTAAATACTGACACACTCCCGGGGACACCCTGTATATACTGACACACTCTTGTTTGTCTCCTTCACAGCCGGGTGAGGTGTCGATCCAGGAGGGATGCGAGCAGAAATGCACCTGCTCTTTTGTTGGTCTGTATTGTGAAGAGATGTCTTGCGCGAGTGACGAGAAGTGTGAGGTGAAGAATGCAGTCGTGGGATGTTATAACAAGGGTATGATTTTGTTCGTAAACCGCGTCAGTCAGGGGGAGCCAGAGGGCAACGCCACAGGGGTTTATAGTCCATGACACAGGGTCCTGCTTTACCTCGCGCTCGGCCTGCTGCTCATCCCAGTGTTGCGACTGCGCAGTGGGAGCCCGCGCTTGTGGGGAAAGGCTCCCGAGTTTGGGACTCGCTCTCGGTCGCAGGGGTGCAAACAGGAACCTGGTGCGTCAACGGGAAAAGAGCCTGATTTTAGTATCAGTTCCTGCTCGTCCAGCTATCAGCGGCCGCACCTACTGAAGGTCATGGGTTCGAGCCCCCCACTCCAAAGATTTTGAGCCCCATAATCCAGGCCAACACTCCCCCAGAGCCAGTACTGAGGGAGCGCCGCACTGTCGGAGGGGCAGTACTGAGGGAGCGCCGCACTGTCGGAGGGGCAGTACTGAGGGAGCGCCGCACTGTCGGAGGGGCAGTACTGAGGGAGCGCCGCACTGTCGGAGGGGCAGTACTGAGGGAGCGCCGCACTGTCGGAGGGGCAGTACTGAGGGAGCGCCGCACTGTCGGAGGGGCAGTACTGTGGGAGTGCGGCACTGTCGGAGGGGCAGTACTGAGGGAGCGCCGCAGTGTTGGAGGGGCCGTACTGAGGGAGCGCCGCACTGTCGGAGGGGCAGTACTGAGGGAGCGCCGCACTGTCGGAGGGGCAGTACTGAGGGAGCGCCGCACTGTCGGAGGGGCAGTACTGAGGGAGCGCCGCACTGTCGGAGGGGCAGTACTGAGGGAGCGCCGCACTGTCGGAGGGGCAGTACTGAGGGAGCGCCGCACTGTCGGAGGGGCAGTACTGAGGGAGCGCCGCACTGTCGGAGGGGCAGTACTGAGGGAGCGCCGCACTGTCGGAGGGGCAGTACTGAGGGAGCGCCGCACTGTCGGAGGGGCAGTACTGTGGGAGTGCGGCACTGTCGGAGGGGCAGTACTGAGGGAGCGCCGCAGTGTTGGAGGGGCGGTACTGAGGGAGCGCCGCACTGTCGGAGGGGCAGTACTGAGGGAGCGCCGCACTGTCGGAGGGGCAGTACTGAGGGAGCGCCGCACTGTCGGAGGGGCAGTACTGAGGGAGCGCCGCAGTGTTGGAGGGGCGGTACTGAGGGAGCGCCGCACTGTCGGAGGGGCAGTACTGAGGGAGCGCCGCACTGTTGGAGGGGCGGTACTGAGGGAGCGCCGCACTGTCGGAGGGGCAGTACTGAGGGAGCGCCGCACTGTCGGAGGGGCAGTACTGAGGGAGTGCCGCACTGTCGGAGGGGCGGCACTGAGGGAGCGCCGCACTGTCGGAGGGGCGGCACTGAGGGAGTGCTGCATTTTCAGAGGTGCCGTCTTTCGGATCAGACGTTAAACCGAGGCCCTGTCTGCCTTCTCAGGTGGGCATAAAAAATCCCACGGCCACTATTGGAAGAAGAGCAGGGGGAGTTCTCCCCGGTGTCCTGGGGCCAATATTTATCCCTCAACCAACATCACCAAAAACAGATGATCTGGGTCATTATCACATTGCTGTTTGTGGGAGCTTGCTGTGCGCAAATTGGCTGCCGCATTTCCTACATTACAACAGTGACCACACTTCAAAAACAGTACTTCATTGGCTGTGATGTGTTTTGGGACGTCCTGAGGTGGGGAAAGTCGCTGGAGAAATGCGAATTGTTTCTCTTGAGTTGAGCGGTCGGAGAGAGTTTTGACGCGTCCTATCTTTGACTGAATTGCGTGCGTTCTCTTGCCCCCAGATCCGTGTAAATCCGCCAAGTGCAGAGTGAAGGAGACGTGCAAGGTTGAGAATGGTGACGCGACGTGCGTGCCTCAGTACACCGGGAAGTGTTGGGCCTGGGGAGACCCCCATTACCACACCTTCGACAGCCTGAACTTCAACTTTCAGGGAACCTGCACCTACGTCGTGGCGGAGGCCTGCGGCCCTGACCGCACCTTGACCCCCTTCAAGGTCGAAGCCAAGAATGATATCCGGGGCAACACGGCCGTGTCCTTTGTCAAGCTGGTCCACATTCATGTCTACGGCCACAAGATCTCCATACACAAATCTGAGATCGGCAGAGTCAGGGTGAGGACCACGAGATCTCGATGTTGGAGCCGCTCTCCTGTTGAGCAGTCCGACTTTTATTCATTCTCTGGATAGCCAGGTCGCTGGCAAGGCCGGCATTTATTGCCCGTCCTTAGTTGCCCCTTGAGAAGGTGGTGGTGAGCCGCCTTCTTGAACCGCTGCAGTCCGTGTGGTGAAGGTGCTCCCACAGTGCTGTTAGGGAGGGAGTTCCAGGATGTTGACCCAGCGACGATGAAGGAACGGCCGATATATTTCCAAGTCAGGATGGTGTGTGACTTGGAGGGGAACTTGGAGGTGGTGGTGTTCCCATGTGCCTGCTGCCCTTGTCCTTCTAGGTGGAAGAGGTCACGGGTTTGGGAGGTGCTGCCGAAGAAGCCTTGGCGAGTTGCTGCAGTGCATCTTGTAGATGGTACACACTGCAGCCACGGTACGCCGGTGGTGGAGAGAGTGAATGTTTAAGGTGGTGGATGGGGTGTCGATCAAGCGGGGCTGCTTTGTCCTGGATGGTGTCGAGCTTCTTGAGTGTTGTTGGAGCTGCACTCATCCAGGCAAGTGGAGAGTATTCCATCACACTCCTGACTCGTGCCTTGCAGATGGTGGAAAGGCTTTGGAGAGTCAGGAGGTGAGACACTCGCCGCAGAATACCCAGCCTCTGACCTGCTCTTGTAGCCACAGTATTTATGCGGCTGGTCCAGTTAAGTTTCTGATCACACTTCCGATTGCCTCTCGATTGATAGGGAGACACAGATTGGGATATTGTCATCACCCAACCACATGCTCACATCTTTTCCCATGGACAGGAAACACAGGAGGCCTTGTACAGGGAGCTTTACTCTGTATCTAACCCCGTGCTGTACCTGCCCTGGGAGTGTTTGATGGGACAGTGTAGAGGGAGCTTTACTCTGTATCTAACCCATGCTGTCCCTGCCCTGGGAGTGTTTGATGGGACAGTGTAGAGGGAGCTTTACTCTGTATCTAACCCGTGCTGTACCTGCCCTGGGAGTGTTTGATGGGACAGTGTAGAGGGAGCTTTATTCTGTATCTAACCCGTGCTGTACCTGCCCTGGGAGTGTTTGATGGGACAGTGTAGAGGGAGCTTTATTCTGTATCTAACCCGTGCTGTACCTGCCCTGGGAGTGTTTGATGGGACAGTGTAGAGGGAGCTTTACTCTGTATCTAACCCGTGCTGTACCTGCCCTGGGAGTGTTTGATGGGACAGTGTCGAGGGAGCTTTACTCTGTATCTAACCCCGTGCTGTACCTGCCCTGGGAGTGTTTGATGGGACAGTGTAGAGGGAGCTTTACTCTGTATCTAACCCCGTGCTGTACCTGCCCTGGGAGTGTTTGATGGGACAATGTAGAGGGAGCTTTACTCTGTATCTAACCCTGTGCTTTACCTGCCCTGGGAGTGTTTGATGGGACAGTGTAGAGGGAGCTTTACTCTGTATCTAACCCGTGCTGTACCTGCCCTGGGAGTGTTTGATGGGACAGTGTAGAGGGAGCTTTACTCTGTATCTAACCCGTGCTGTACCTGCCCTGGGAGTGTTTGATGGGACAGTGTAGAGGGAGCTTTACTCTGTATCTAACCCGTGCTGTACCTGCCCTGGGAGTGTTTGATGGGACAGTGTAGAGGGAGCTTTATTCTGTATCTAACCCTGTGCAGTGCCTGCCCTGGGAGTGTTTGATGGGACAGTGTAGAGGGAGCTTTACTCTGTATCTAACCCGTGCTGTACCTGCCCTGGGAATGTTTGATGGGACAGTGTAGAGGGAGCTTTACTCTGTATCTAACCTGTGCTGTACCTGCCCTGGGAGTGTTTGATGGGACAGTGTAGAGGGAGCTTTACTCTGTATCTACCCCGTGCTGTACCTGCCCTGGGAGTGTTTGATGGGACAGTGTAGAGGGAGCTTTACTCTGTATCTAACCTGTGGTGGGGTTGGAGACCAGGTAAAGAGTTGTGCAGTCCATGCATTCTCTGAGCCAACCATCCTGCCGGTTTCCTAACGCTGTGTCTGATTGTTCTGCCCCTGGTTTATGCAGGTTGATGACCTCCGAACGAGTCTCCCGGTGACGCTGGAAGATGGTAAACTGCGTGTATACCAGAGTGGGTCCTTCGCTGTCTTGGAGACGGATTTCGGGCTGAAGGTGTCCTACGAGTGGAAGTGGTATCTGATTGTCAACGTGCCCAGCAGCTACTTTGGCAACATGTGTGGGCTGTGCGGCAATTTCAACGGCAAGGCCACCGACGACAAGTTCGCTCCCAACGGCACCAGTGTCCCGTCCATCGTGGAGTGGGCCGGCACCTGGAAGGTTAACGACCGGGACCTCTTCTGCTGGGATTACTGCCGCGGCTACTGCCCCACTTGCTCCGACGAGCACCGCGGCCTGTACGAGAGCGAGAAGTACTGCGGCGTGCTGGCAAAAGCCTTCGAGCCCTGCCACGCCAAGGTGGACTACAGGCCGTTCTTCGACAGCTGTGTGTATGATGTCTGCCTGAATCAGGGCCTCAAGAGCATGTTGTGCCAGGCCCTGGCAGCGTACGCCACTGAGTGCCAGAAGGAGGGAGTCACCGTGCCCGGTTGGCGGGCGGCATCATCTTGCCGTAAGTTGCGCGATGGTGGGACCCGTAACCCAGCGAGAGTCAGTGTGTGTGGAACCCGTACCCCAGTGAGAGTCAGTGTGTGTGAAACCCGTACCCCAGTGAGGGTCAGTGTGTGTGGAACCCGTACCCCAGTGAGAGTCAGTGTGTGTGGAACCCGTACCCCAGTGAGGGTCAGTGTGTGTGGAACCCGTACCCCAGTGAGAGTCAGTGTGTGTGAAACCCGTACCCCAGTGAGAGTCAGTGTGTGTGGAACCCGTACCCCAGTGAGAGTCAGTGTGTGTGGAACCCGTACCCCAGTGAGGGTCAGTGTGTGTGGAACCCGTACACCAGTGAGAGTCAGTGTGTGTGGAACCCGTACCCCAGTGAGAGTCAGTGTGTGTGGAACCTGTACCCCAGTGAGAGTCAGTGTGTGTGGAACCCGTACCCCAGTGAGAGTCAGTGTGTGTGGAACCCGTACACCAGTGAGAGTCAGTGTGTGTGGAACCCGTACCCCAGTGAGAGTCAGTGTGTGAGGAACCCGTACCCCAGTGAGAGTCAGTGTGTGTGGAACATGTACCCCAGTGAGAGTCCGTGTGTGTGGAACCCGTACCCCAGTGAGGGTCAGTGTGTGTGGAACCCGTACCCCAGTGAGAGTCAGTGTGTGTGGAACCCGTACCCCAGTGAGAGTCAGTGTGTGTGGAACCCGTACCCCAGTGAGAGTCAGTGTGTGTGGGACCCGTACCCCAGTGACAGTCAGTGTGTGTGGAACCTGTTCCCCAGTGAGAGTCAGTGTGTGTGGGACCCGTACCCCAGTGAGAGTCAGTGTGTGTTTGGGTTTGATACAGGACTATGATGAGAGAGCGGGTCAGTGGGATTAGTTTGGGATTGGCAGACATGATGGGCTGAACATCCTCCTCCTCCTAAGATTCTACACAAATGCAGGCTGTTAACATGAGCAAAGTACGTCAGATCTTATAGAGCTTGAGACTGTAGATGCTGAGAGGCTGCTCCCCCTGGCTGGAGAGTCTAGAACCAGGGGTCACAGTCTCAGGATAAGGGCTCGGCCATTGAGGACTGAGATGAGGAGGAATTTCTTCACTCAGAGGGCGGTGAATCTTTGGAATTCTCTCCCCCAGAGGGCTGTGGAGGCTCAGTCGTTGAGTATATTCAAGGCAGAGAGCGAGAGATTTTTGGACTCTCGGGGAATCGAGGGTTCGGGCGGGAACCACATCTTGAGTATTGTGTGCAGTTTTGGTCCCCTTATCTGAGGAAGGACGTTCTTGCCATGGAGGGAGTGCAGCGAAGATTCACCAGACTGATACCTGGGACGGCAGGAATGACGTATGAGGAGAGATTGGGTCGATTGGGCTTGTACTCGCTGGAGTTTAGAAGAATGAGAGGGGATCTCATTGAAACTTATAAAATTCTAACAGGACTAGACAGACTAGATGCAGGAAGGCTGTTCCCGATGGCGGGGGAGTCCAGAACCAGGGGTCACAGTCTAAGGATAAGGGGTAAGCCATTTAGGACAGAGATGAGGAGGAATTTCTTCACCCAGAGAGTGGTGAACCTGTGGAATTCTCTACCACAGACGGCAGTAGAGGCCAATTCATTAAATATATTCAAGAAGGAGTTGGATATATTTCTTGAGGCTAAAGGGATCAAGGAGTATGGGGAGAAGGCAGGGACCGGGTACTGAATTTGGATGATCAGCCATGATCGCATTGAATGGCGGAGCAGGCTCGAGGGGCCGAATGGCCTACTCCTGCTCCTGATTCTTATGATCTGCTGAGTGAACAGAGTGTGCATTATTGGTCTGTTTGCGGTGCGGAGTCTCACTGTCTGTCTGGTCTCTCCGCAGCCTACGAATGTCCTGCAAACAGCCACTACGAGGCGTGCGGGAGTGCCTGCGCACCCACCTGCGACAGCCCGAAAGCAGCGACGGGCTGCACCCAGCCCTGCGTGGAGAGCTGCCAGTGCGACGCGGGACACGTGCTGGTGGAGGCCAAGTGTGTGCCCCTGGCTTCCTGCGGTTGCACCCACCAGGGTCTGTACTACAAGCCCAACGAGAAGTTCTGGGCGGACAACAAGTGCCGGGTCCGGTGCGTCTGCAACCCGGACCTGCGGATGGTGGTGTGCGAGGAGACCCGGTGCAAGTCCAGCGAGCTGTGCGCCACTGTCGACGGGGTCAGAGGTTGCTTCCCCGCCAGCTATTCCACCTGCTCGGCCTCTGGGGACCCCCACTACACCACCTTCGACGGGGTCCGGTATAACTTCATGGGCACCTGTGTCTACAAGCTGGCCGGCCTGTGCGCCAAGGTCCCGGACCTCGTCCCGTTCGAGGTGCGAGTGCAGAACAATCACCGAGGCAGCAAGACGGTCTCCTATACAAAGGTGGTGACGGTGCAGGTCTACCAGACCACCATCACTCTCAGCGTGGACAAACCGCACCGGATCACGGTGAGTGCCTCAACGTTGCCCTGGCGACTCGATGGCATTTGCTAGTCGGTGCTTGAGATTTCTTGGTTAAGAGGCGCGAGGGTGGCCTGGAATTGGAGTCAGGAGAGAGAATGGATGAGGCTGATTACACTCCGCATATCCCTCAACCCCACCTATCCACCTTCTCCCCAATCCCTCAACTCCCACCTATCCACCTTCTCCACAATCCCTCAACCCCACCTATCCACCTTCTCCCCAATCCCTCAACCCCACCCACCCACCTTCTCCCCAATCCCTCAACCCCACCCACCCACCTTCTCCCCAATCCCTCAACCCCACCTACCCACCTTCTCCCCAATCCCTCAACCCCACCTACCCACCTTCTCCCCAATCCCTCAACCCCACCTATCCACCTTCTCCCCAATCCCTCAACCCCACCTACCCACCTTCTCCCCAATCCCTCAAACCCACCCACACACCTTCTCCCCAATCCCTCAACCCCACCTACCCACCTTCTCCCCAATCCCTCAACCCCACCTACCCACCTTCTCCCCAATCCCCCAACCCCACCTACCCACCTTCTCACCAATCCCTCAAACCCACCCACCCACCTTCTCCCCAATCCCTCAACCCCACCCACCCACCTTCTCCCCAATCCAACAACACCACCCACCCACCTTCTCCCCAATCCCTCAACCCCACCCACCCACCTTCTCCCCAATCCCTCAAACCCACCCACCCACCTTCTCCCCAATCCCTCAAACCCACCCACCCACCTTCTCCACAATCCCTCAAACCCACCCACCCACCTTCTCCACAATCCCTCAAACCCACCTACCCACCTTCTCCCCAATCCCTCAAACCCACCTACCCACAGTCTCCCCAATCCCTCAAACCCACCTACCCACCTTCTCCCCAATCCCTCAACCCCACCCACCCACCTTCTCCCCAATCCCTCAACCCCACCCACCCAGCTCCTCCCCAATCCCTCAACCCCACCCACCCACCTTCTCCCCAATCCCTCAACCCCACCCACCCACCTTCTCCCCAATCCCTCAAACCCACCCACCTTCTCCCCAATCCCTCAACCCCACCCACCCACCTTCTCCCCAATCCCTCAAACCCACCTACCCACCTTCTCCCCAATCCCTCAACCCCACCCACCCACCTTCTCCCCAATCCCTCAACCCCACCCACCCACCTTCTCCCCAATCCCTCAACTCCACCTACCCACCTTCTCCATATCCCACAACCCGACCCACCCACCTTCTCCCCAATCCCTCAAACCCACCTACCCACCTTCTCCATATCCCACAACCCGACCCACCCACCTTCTCCCCAATCCCTCAAACCGACCCACCCACCTTCTCCCCAATCCCTCAACCCCACCCACCCACCTTCTCCCCAATCCCTCAACCCCACCTACCCACCTTCTCCCCAATCCCTCAACCCCACCTACCCACCTTCTCCCCAATCCCTCAACCCCACCCACCCACCTTCTCCCCAATCCCTCAACCCCACCCACCCACCTTCTCCCCAAGCCCTCAACCCCACCTACTCACCTTCTCCCCAATCCCTCAACCCCACCTACCCACCTTCTCCCCAATCCCTCAACCCCACCTACCCACCTTCTCCCCAATCCCTCAACCCCACCTACCCACCTTCTCCCCAATCCCTCAACCCCACCTACCCACCTTCTCCTCAATCCCTCAACTCCACCCACCCACCTTCTCCCCAATCCCTCAACCCCACCCACCCACCTTCTCCCCAAGCCCTCAACCCCACCTACTCACCTCCTCCCCAATCGCTCAACCCCACCCACCCACCATCTCCCCAATCCCTCAACCCCACCTACCCACCTTCTCCATATCCCACAACCCGACCCACCCACCTTCTCCCCAATCCCTCAACCCCACTTACCCACCATTTCCCCAAATCCCACCTACCCACCTTCTCCCCAATCCCTCAACCCCACTTACCCACCATTTCCCCGAATCCCACCTACCCACCTTCTCCCCAATCCCTCAACCCCACTTACCCACCATTTCCCCATATCCCACAACCCGACCTGCCCACCTTCTCCCCATATCCCTCAACCCCACCTGCGCACCTTCTCCCCATATACCTCAACCCCACCTACCCACCTTCTCCCCAATCCCTCAACCCCACTTACCCACCATTTCCCCATATCCCACAACCCGACCTGCCCACCTTCTCCCCATATCCCTCAACCCCACCTGCGCACCTTCTCCCCATATACCTCAACCCCACCTACCCACCTTCTCCCCAATCCCTCAACCCCACTTACCCACCATTTCCCCATATCCCACAACCCGACCTGCCCACCTTCTCCCCATCCCTCAAATCTACCGAACCACCTTCTTTCCAATCCCTCAACCCCACTTACCCACCTTCTTCCCAATCCCTCAACCCCACCAATCAAACTTTTTAAAAATTAATCCTTGGGATGTGGGTGTCGCCGGCGAGGCCCAGCATTTATTGCCCATCCCTAGTTGCCCTTGAGAAGGTGGTGGTGAGCCGCCTTCTTGAACCGCTGCAGTCCGTGTGGTGAAGGTGCTCCCACAGTGCTGTTGGGGAGGGAGTTCCAGGATTCTGACCCAGCGACGATGAAGGAACGGCCGATATATTTCCAAGTCAGGATGGTGTGTGACTTGGAGGGGAGCTTGGAGGTGGTGGTGTTCCCATGCGCCTGCTGCCCTTGTCCTTCTAGTACATAGAATAGAAACAGAGAACATAGAAAGATAGGAGCAGGAGTAGGCAATTCGGCCCTTCGAGCCTGCTCCGCCATTCAATATGATCATGGCTGATCCTCTATCTCAATACCGTATTCCCGCTCTCTCCCCATACCCCTTGATGCCTTTTGTGTCTAGAAATCTACCTATCCCCTTAAATATATTCAGTGACTTGGCCTCCACAGCTTTCTGTGGTAGAGAATTCCATAGGTTCACCACCCTCTGAGTGAAGAAATTTCTCCTCATCTCAGTCCTAAATGTCCTACCCCGTATCCTGAGACTGTGACCCCTCGTTCTAGACCCCCCAGCCAGGGGAAACATCCTCCCTGCCTCCAGTCTGTCTAGCCCGGTCAGAATTTTATACGTTCCAATGAGATCCCCTCTCATTCTTCTAAACTCTAGTGAATACAGACCTAGTCGACCCAATCTCTCCTCATACGACAGTCCTGCCATCCCAGGAATCAGTCTGGTGAACCTTCGCTGCACTCCCTCTATGGCAAGTATATCCTGTCTTAGGTAAGGAGACCAAAACTGCACACAGTACTCCAGGTGTGGTCTCACCAAGGCCCTGTATAACTGTAGTAAGACATCCTTGCTCCTGTACTCAAATCCTCTTGCAATGAAGGCCAACATACCATTTGCCTTCCTAACTGCTTGCTGCACCTGCATGTTTGTTTTCAGTGACTGGTGTACAAGGACACCCAGGTCCCTTTGTACATCAACACTTCCCAATCTATCACCGTTTAAATAATACTCTACCTTTCTGTTTTTCCTACCGAAGTGGATAACTTCACATTTATCCACGTTATACTGCATCTGCCATGTATTTGCCCACTCACTCAACTTGTCTAAATCGCCTTGAAGCCTCTTTGCATCCTCCTCACAATTCACAATCCCACCTAGTTTCGTGTCGTCAGCAAACTTGGAAATATTACATTTGGTTCCTTTATCCAAATCATTGATATATATATTGTGAATAGCTGGGGCCCAAACACTGATCCCTGCGGTACCCCACTAGTCACCACCTGCCACCCCGAAAAAGACCCATTTATTCCTTCTCTCTGTTTCCTGTCTGTTAACCAATTTTCAATCCATGCCAGTATAGTACCCGCAATCCCATGTGCTTTAATTTTGCACACTAACCTCTTATGTGGGACGTTATCAAAGGCCTTCTGAAAATCCAAATACACCACATCCACTGGTTCTCCTTTATCTATTCTACCAGTTACATCCTCAAAAAACTCCAGTAGGTTTGTCAAACACGATTTCCCTTTCATAAATCCATGTTGACTTTGTCTAATCCTGTTGATATTTTCCAAGTGTCCTGTTATCACATCCTTTATAATAGACTCTAGCATTTTCCCTACTACTGATGTTAGGCTAACCGGTCTGTAGTTCCCCGTTTTCTCTCTCCCTCCTTTTTTAAATAGTGGGGTTACATTTGCCACCCTCCAATCTGCAGGAACTGTTCCATAATCTATAGAATTTTGGAAGATGACAACCAATGCATCCACTATTTCCATGGCTACCTCTTTTAGTACTCTGGGATGCAGATTATCAGGCCCTGGGGATTTATCGGCTTTCAGTCCCATTAATTTCACCAGCACTATTTTTTTACTAATACTCATTTCCTTTAATTCCCCCTTCTCACTAGTCCTTTGGTTCCTTAGCATTTCTAGGAAGTTATTTGTGTCCTCTACCATGAAGACAGAACCAAAGTATTTGTTTAATTGCTCCGCCATTTCCTTGTTCCCCATTATAAATTCTTCCGTTTCTGACTGTAAGGGACCTACATTTGTCTTCACTAATCTTTATCTTTTTACATACTTGTAGAAGCTTTTACAGTCTGCTTTTATGTTCCTTGCAAGTTTACTCTCATACTCTATTTTTCCCCTCTTACTCAATCTCTTGGTCCTTTTTTGCTGAATTCTAAACTGCTCCCAATCCTCCGGCTTGCTACTTTTTCTGGCAACTTTATATGACTCCTCTTTGGATCTAATACTATCCTTAATTTCTTTTGTTAACCATGGTTGGGCCACATTTCCTTATCTGTTTCTGCGCCAGAAAGGAATGTATGACTACGATAGCAAAATACTGCAGATGCTGGAAATCCGAAATAACAACAGAAAATGCTGGAAAAACTCAGCAGGCCAGGAATGTATAACTGTTGCAATTCATGCATTTGTTGCTTAAATGTTAGCCATTGCCTATCCACCATCATGCTTTTTAATAAAGCTCCCCAATCTATCATAGCCAACTCCCTCCTCATACTTTCGTAGTTTCCTTTGTTTAGATTTAGGACCCTAATTTTGGATTGGACTACTTCACTTTCTACCTTAATGAAGAATTCTATCATGTTATGGTCACTCTTCCCTAAAGGACCCCGCACAACAAGATTATTAATGAACCCCTTCTCATTGCACAATACCCAATCTAGGATAGCCTGTTCCCTATTTGGCTCCTCAACGTACTGGTCTAAAAATCCATCTCGTACACACTCCAGGAATTCATCCTCCACAGTATTATTGCTAATTTGGTTTGGCCAGTCTATATGTAGATTAAAGTCACCCATGATTACTGTAGTACCCTTGTTACAGGCATCTCTAATTTCCTGTTTGATGCCATCCCCTACATTACCACTACTGTTTGGAGGCCTATAGACAACTCCCACCAATGTTTTCTGCCCCTTTGGTGCTTCTTAGCTCCACCCAGACTGATTCTACATCTTGATTTTCTGAGCCAATATCCTTTCTCACTATTGCTCTGATTTCATCCTTTACTAACAACGTCACCCCACCTCCTTTTCCTTTTTGCCTGTCCCTCCTAAATATCGAATATCCTTGGATATTCAGCTCTCAGTCTTGGTCCTGCAGCCATGTCTCCGTAATCGCAATTATATCGTATCAGTTTATATCTATTTGCGCTATTCATTCATCTACCTTATTACGAATGCTTCATGCATTCAGATACAATGCCTTCAGATTTGTCTTTTTAACATTTTTAGACATCTTAAAACATGTTTGTACTATGGCCCTATTTGTCTTCTTACCATTTTTTCTTACCCCAACCCTACTTGTTAGTGCACTCCTTTGTTTGTACGCTCCGTCCCTTCCTGACACAATCTGGGTATCCTTACCGCCCCCCCCCCCCCTTATTAGTTTAAAGCCCTATCTACCTCCCTAGTTATTCGATTCGCTAGAACTCTGGTCCCAGCATGGTTCAGGTGCAGTCCGTCCCAACGGAACAGCTCTCTCTTCCCCCAGTACTGGTGCCAGTGCCCCACGAATCGGAACCCACTTCTCCCACACCAATCTTTGAGCCACGCATTCATCTCCCTGATCCTAGTGACCCTATGCCAATTTGCTCGTGGCTCAGGTAATAATCCAGAGATTATGGCCTTTGTGGTTCTGCTTTTTAATTTAGTCCCTAGCTTAATTTAGAACCTCGTTCTTTGTCCTACCTATGTTGTTGGTACCACGACAACTGGATCCTCCCCCTCCCACTCCAAGTTCTTCTCCAGCCCAGAGGAGTTGTCCTTTACCCTGGCACCGGGTAGGCAACACAGCCTTCGGGACTCACGCTCCTGGCTGCAGAGAACAGTGTCTATCCCCCGAACTATACTGTCGCCTACTACCACCACCTTCCTTTTAACTCCCCCCCATTTGAACGGCTTCCTGTACCACGGTGCCGTGGTCAGTTTGCTCATCCTCCCCGCAGTCCCAGCACTTGTCCACAAGGGTTGCAGGAACCTCGAATCTATTGGACAAGTGCAGGGACTGAGGCTCCTGCAATAGTACCTCCTGGCTCCCCGTACCTGCCTCACTCACAGTCACACCCTCCTGTCCCTGACCACGTGTCAATTCTAAAGTATTTAGTCTAAGGGGTGTGGCTGCTTCCTGGAGCAAAAGGTCCAGGTAACTTTCTCCCTCCCTGATGTCTCGCAATGTCTGCAGCTCGGATTCCAGCTCCTCAACTCGGAGCCGAAGTTCCTCGAGCCGCAGACACTTACCGCAGATGTAGTCGCCCTGGACAAAAATGTCCACAAGCTCCCACATATCGCAGCAGCAACACATCTCCTGTTCTCCCATTATTTTATTTATTTATGTAATTAATTAGTTTAGTGTTGTTCAAATTATTTACCTTGTTTCGTTTATTAATTTAATTAACTTAAGTTTAGTTTTTAAAATTTAGTTATATGCTATATGTTAACTTAAAACTTAGCCCACAGTCACTACCAATCACTTACCTGTGACGTCAAACTGCAGTTTTCTGTTGTAGTTGCAGGTCTGTTGCTGCTTTTATCCCTGCTCTCAGGCCTCGGTCTGCTCTCACTCAGGTCCGCCGCCGCTTTACGGGAGAAGTTAGGAAAAGCAAGGACAAAGCAGCATCTCCTTCCCCCACTTCACCGAACTCCCACACTTATCAAACTCCCAGGTCGTTCACTCTGCACCAAGCTGCACGCCAAACTCCCTTGTGTATACAGCTGAGATTTATGAGTCAGCGTTCTGGCAGTCGCAGAACCAGTTAAGTAACTAACTAGCCCCACCCACTCTCCAGTGCAGAGCTTGCTTAGTCCAGCCCGTGCCTGGAAGGAACTTAAAACTTAAAACAGTAAATTTAAGTTAAATGCTAATTGCAAGCACACAAGACTAGATTGTATCAAGCAGAGATTAACCCTTAAGATTCACCACCAGACTTATCATACTCCCAAGTTCTTCACTCTGCACCAAGCTGCACTCCATGACAAATTGCACTCCAACATCCCTGAGGGATCGCTGCACTGTCGGAGGGGCAGTGCTGAGGGAGCACCGCACTGTCGGAGGGGTAGTACTGAGGGAACGCCGCACTGTCGGAGGGGTAGTACTGAGGGAGCGCCACACTGTCGGAGGGCTAGTACTGAGGGAGCGCCGCACTGTCGAAGGGCTAGTACTGAGGGAGCGCCGCACTGTCGGTGGGGCAGTACTGAGGGAGTGCTGCACTGTCGGAGGGGCAGTACTGAGGGAGTGTGGCACTGTCGGAGGGGCGGTACTGAGGGCGCACCGCACTGTCAGAGGGGCAGTACTGAGGGAGCGCCGCACTGTCGGAGGGGCAGTACTGAGGGAGCGCCGCACTGTCGGAGGGGCAGTACTGAGGGAGCGCCACACTGTCGGAGGGACAGTACTAAGGGAGCGCCACACTTTCGAAGGGCTAGTACTGAGGGAGCGCCGCACTGTCGGTGGGGCAGTACTGAGGGAGTGCTGCACTGTCGGAGGGGCAGTACTGAGGGAGTGTGGCACTGTCGGAGGGGCAGTACCAAGGGAGCACCACACTGTCGGAGGGGCAGTACTGAGGGAGCACCGCACTGTCGGAGGGGCAGTACCGAGGGAGCACCGCACTGTCGGAGGGGCGGTACTGAGGGAGCACCACACTGTCGGAGGGTCAGTACTAAGGGAGCGCCGCACTGTCAGAGGGGCAGTACTGAGGGAGCGCCGCACTGTCGGAGGGGCAGTACTGAGGGAGCGCCGCACTGTCGGAGGGGCAGTACTGAGGGAGCGCCGCACTGTCGGAGGGGCAGTACTGAGGGAGCGCCGCACTGTCGGAGGTGGCGTCTTTCGAATGAGACGTTAAACCGAAGCCCCGTCTGCCCCCTCAGGTGGGCATAATAGATCCTATGGTACTATTTTAAGAGCAGGGGGAGTTCTCCCCGGTGTCCTGGGGCCAATATTTATCCCTCAACCAACATCGCTAAAAAACGGGTCATTATCATGTTGCTGTTTGTGGGAGCTTGCTGTGCGCAAATTGGCTGCTGCATTTCCTACATTACAACAGTGACCACACTACAGTCATTGGCTGTGAGGCTCTTCGGGACGTCCTGAGGTGGCAAAAGGCACTGGAGATTCTCTTCTTTTCTTTTTCAGGTGAACGGTCTTTTAACCGCGCTCCCGTATTACCTCGACACTGACCGGATCGCCGTCTACAGAAGCGGCTGGACGGCTGTGCTCCAGACGGATTTCGGCCTCAAGGTGACCTTCGACTGGCAGAGTTACGTCACCGTCAAGCTGCCCAGCACCTACGCGGGCGCTGTGTGCGGCCTTTGCGGCAACGACGACGGGAAAACCGCGGGCGAGCTGCTGCTGCCCGGTGGCCAGGTGGCTGCCAGCGCCGACGCCTTCGGGGATGGCTGGAAGGTGGCGGACACCCCCGGCTGCGTCTCCGGCTGCGGGAAGGCCTGCCCGGCATGCGCCAAGGAGGAGGAGGACAAGTACAGCCAAGAGACCCACTGCGGCCTGATCCGCGGCAAGACCGGGCCCTTCCGCGACTGCCACAAGACCGTCGACCCCAGCCGTTTCTTCCAAGACTGCCTCTACGATGTCTGCCACTACCGGGGCCTGCGCAAACCCCTCTGCGACGCCCTCACCCTCTACATGGCTGCGTGTCAGGAGGCCGGAGCAAAGGTCTACCAGTGGAGGAACGACAAGTTTTGCCGTAAGTAGGATCCGCGGAATAGAAGCATAGAAGATAGTAGCATTCGGCCCCTCGAGCCCGCTCCGCCATTCAATGAGATCATGGCTGATCATCCAAATTCAGTAGCCTGTCCCTGCCTTCTCCCATATCCCTTGATCCCCTTAGCCTTAAGAAATATATCTAACTACTTCTTGAATATATTTAATGAATTGGCCTCCACTGCCTTCTGTGGTAGAGAATTCCACAGGTTCACCACTCTCTGGGTGAAGAAATTCCTCCTCAACCCTGTCCTAAATGGCTTCCCCCTCATCCTTAGACTGTGACCCCTGGTTCTGGACTCCCCCGCCATCGGGAACATCCCTCCTGCATCTAGTCTGTCTAGTCCTGTTAGAATTTTATACGTTTCAATGAGATCCCCTCTCATTCTTCTAAACTCTAGCGAATATAAGCCCAATCGACCCAATCTCTCTTCATACATCATTCCTGCCATCCCAGGTCTCAGTCTGGTCAATCTTCGCTCGGCCCGGTTTCTCGCTGGTGTTGGGGCGGGGACGGGGCGGGCAGGTTCCCAGTAGGTGAAGCATACTCGGTGATTCAACCACCTCTTTGAGAACCCTAGGATGTCGGCCTTCAGGTCCTGGGGATTTGATGCCTTTTAGCCCCATTAGTTTCTCAAGTATTTTTTCTCTACTGATATTAATTACTTTAAGTTCCTCACTTTCATCAGCCCCTTGGTTCCCCACTGTGTTTGGTATGCTGTTTGTGTTTTCTACTCTGCAGACAGATATGAAATATTTGTTTAATTTCTCAGCCATTTCCTTATTCCCCATTATAATTTCTCCTGTCTCAGCCTCTAAGGGACCAACGTTTACTTTTGCTAATCTCTTCCTTTTTCCATACTTGTAGAAGCTCTTACAATCTGTTTTTATATTTCTTGATAGTTTACTCTCATATTCTATTTTCTCCCTTTTTATCAATTTTTTGGTCATCCTTTGCTGGTTTCTAAAGCTTTCCCAAACCTTAGGCTTACTACTATTCTTTGCAACGTTATAAACCTCTTCTTTTAATCCTAATACTATCCTTAACTTCTTTAGTGAGCCACGCTGGCTCACTTTTCCCATGGAGTTTTTATTTCTCAATGGAATGTATATTCGTTGAGAATTTTGGAATATTTGTTTAAATGTTTCCCACTGCTTATCTACCATCATACCTTTTAATCTAATTTCCCAATCTACCATAGCCAGCTCACCCCTTATACTTGTGTAATTGGCTTTGTTTAAGTTTAAGACTCCAATGTCAGATCTAAGAATGTCACTCTCAAACTCAATGTGAAATTCTACTTATTATGATCGCTTTTCCCTAGAGGATCCTTTACTATAAGATTACTAATGAACCCTGTACTGAGGAAGCGCTGCACTGTCGGAGGGGCAGTACTGAGAGGGCGCTGCACTGTCAGAGGGGCAGTACTGAGGGAGCGCTGCACTGTCGGAGGGGCAGTACTGAGGGAGCGCTGCACTGTCAGAGGGTCAGTACTGAGGGAGCGCGGCACTGTCGGAGGGGCAGTACTGAGGGAGCGCCGCACTGTCGGAGGGGCAGTACTGAGGGAGCGCCGCACTGTCGGAGGGGCAGTACTGAGGGAGCGCCGCACTGTCGGAGGGGCGGTACTGAGGGAACGCCGCACTGTCGGAGGGACGGTACTGAGGGAGTGCCGCACTGTTGGAGGGGCAGTACTGAGGGAGCGCTGCACTGTCGGAGGGGCAGTACTGAGGGAGCGCCGCACTGTCGGAGGGGCAGAACTGAGGGAGCGCTGCACTGCCGGAGGTGCCGTCTTTTGGGTGGCCTCTTGGGTGGATCTAAAAGAATCCCACACACACTTGTGAAAGAGGAGCAGGGGGGAGTTCTCCCCGGTGTCCTGGGAACAATATTTATCCCTCAACCAACATCACTAAAACAAAATTAATAATCTGGTCATTATCTCATTGCTGTTTGTGGGAGCTTGCTGTGCGCAAATTGGCTGCCGCGTTTCCTACATTACAACAGTGACCACACTTCAAAAAAAGTCCTTCATTGGGTGTGAAGCACTTTGGGACGTCCTGCGCTGGAGAAATGGGAGTTTGTTCCTTAAAATGACATTCATGGCAGATTCCAAACCTTGCTACCACTATAGATTGTAGAGAATGCCGCCTCTTGTTGGGTTTTTGTTTAGTCGTGTTTCTTTTAAGACCGTGCTCGTCCTGCGTTCTGTCGGGCGTCCTCTAACCTCCTCGTCGTGTCCGCTCCGCAGGGGCTGATTGTCCGAGGAACACCCACTACGAGCTGTGTAGCCCTGGCTGCCCTTCGACCTGCTACAGTCTGACGTCGCCGCAGGGCTGTCTGGCCCCGTGCAAGGAGACCTGCCAGTGTGACGACGGATTCATCCTCAGCGGCGAGCAGTGCGTCCCCCTGGCCGAGTGCGGCTGCGTGCACCAGGGCGGGTACCGCAAGAAAGGGGATGTCTTCTATCCCGGCGGGCTTTGCCAGGAGGTGTGCACCTGCCAGGGCGACGGAGTGGTGCGGTGCGCGGCCGCCTCTTGCCGGGCCGGCCAGGTGTGCAAGGTGACCGACGGCGTCCGGGGCTGCCACCCGGCCAGCTACGGCAAGTGCGAAGCCTCCGGGGACCCCCACTACAACTCCTTCGACGGGCTGAAGTTCGACTTCCAGGGCACCTGCACCTACACCTTGAGCAAGCTGGTGGCGCCGGACGGGGAGCTGGAGCATTTCGCCGTGCTGGTGGAGAATGTGAAGTGGGGCAGCGGGAAGGTGGCTGTGACCCGGCTGGTGGTGGTAGACATCTACGGCCACCGCTTCTCAATGGAGCAAGGCGTGAGCTGGAAGGTCAAGGTGAGTCTGCTGGAGGCGGGGAAGGGTAAACAACCCCTGGAGATTATCTGAATTGTCGCGCCAGTCTCAACTATTCCAACGCTCGCCTGGCCGACCTGCCACCTTCCACCCTCCCCAACCTTGAGCTCATCCAAACCTCTGCTCGCCCCGTGTCCTAACTCACACCGAGTCCCGTGCACGCAGCGAAATTTACAGCACAGAAGAAGGCCATTCAGCCCATCGTGTCTGTACCGGCCGACAATGAGCGATCCAGCCTAATCCCACTTTCCAGCTCTTGATCCGTAGCCCTGTAGGTTACGGCACTTCAAGTGCATATCCAAGTACTTTTTAAATGTGATGAGTGTTTCTGCCTCGACCACCCTTTCAGGCAGTGAGTTCTAGACCCCCACCACCCTCTGGGTGAAAACATTTCTCCTTAACTCCCCACTAATCCTTCCCCCAATTTCTTTAAATCTCTGCCCCCTGGTTATTGACCTCTCTGCTAAGGGAAATAGGTCCTTCCTATCCACTCTATCCAGGCCCCTCTTAATTTTATACACCTCAACTAAATCTCTCCTCGGCCTCCTCTGATCCAAAGAAAGTAAACTGAGTCTATCCAATCTTTCCTCATAGCTAAAATTCTCCAGTCCTGGTGACATCCTTGTAAATCTCATCTGTACCCTCTCTAGTGTAATCACATCACCCCTGGCTCCCGGTCCGGCAACGCCTCAATTTTAAAATTCTCATCCTTGTTTTCAAATCCCTCCATGATCTCCTCGCCCCCCTCCCTATCTCTGTAACCTCCTCCAGCTCCGACAACCCTCCCTATCACTGTAACCTCCTCCAGCCCCTACAACCCTCCCTATCTCTGTAACCTCCTCCAGCCCCTACAACCCTCCCTATCTCTGTAACCTCCTTCAGCCCCTACAACCCTCCCTATCACTGTAACCTCCTCCAGCCCCTACAACCCTCCCTATCACTGTAACCTCCTCCAGCCCCTACAACCCTCCCTATCTCTGTAACCTCCTCCAGCTCCGACAACCCTCCCTATCACTGTAACCTCCTCCAGCCCCTACAACCCTCCCTATCTCTGTAACCTCCTCCAGCCCCGACAACCCTCCCTATCACTGTAACCTCCTCCAGGCCCCCGACAACCCTCCCGATCTCTGTAACCTCCTCCAGCTCCGACAACCCTCCCTATCTCTGTAACCTCCTCCAGCCCCTACAACCCTCCCTATCACTGTAACCTCCTCCAGCCCCTACAACCCTCCCTATCTCTGTAACCTCCTCCAGCCCCTACAACCCTCCCTATCTCTGTAACCTCCTCCAGCCCACTTCAACACTCCCTATCTCTAACCTCCTCCAGCCCCTACAACCCTCCCTATCTCTGTAACCTCCTCCAGCCCCCTACAACCCTCCCTATCTCTGTAACCTCCTCCAGCCCCTACAACCCTCCCTATCTCTGTAACCTCCTCCAGCCCCTACAACCCTCCCTATCACTGTAACCTCCTCCAGCCCCTACAACCCTCCCTATCTCTGTAACCTCCTCCAGCCCCTACAACCCTCCCTATCTCTGTAACCTCCTCCAGCCCCTACAACCCTCCCTATCTCTGTAACGTCCTCCAGCCCCTACAACCCTCCCAGATCTCTGGAACCAACTCCAGCCCCTACAACCCTCCCTATCTCTGGAACCTCCTCCAGTCCCTACAACCCTCCCTATCTCTGTAACGTCCTCCAGCCCTACAACCCTCCCTATCTCTGTAACCTCCTCCAACCCCTACAACGCTCCCTATCTCTGTAACCTCCTCCAGGCCCCTACAACCCTCCCTATCTCTGTAACCTCCTCCAGCCCCCTTGCCCTCTCCCTATCCCTGTAACCTCCTCCAGCCCCTACAACCCTCCCTATCGCTGTAACCTCCTCCAGCCCCTACAACCCTCCCTATCTCTGTAACCTCCTCCAGCCCCTACAACCCTCCCTATCTCTGTAACCTCCTCCAGCCCCGACAACCCTCCCTATCTCTGTAACCTCCTCCAGCCCCTACAACCCTCCCTATCTCTGCAGCCTCCTCCAGCCCCACAACCCTCCCAGATCTCTGGAACTTCCTCCAGCCCCCTACAACTCTCCCTATCTCTGTAACCTCCTCCAGCCCCTACAACCCTCCCTATCTCTGTAACCTCCTCCAGCCCCAACAACCCCCCCATTTCTGTAATCACCTCCAGCCCCCTACAACCCTCCCTATCTCTGGAACCTCCTCCAGCTCCTACAAACCTCCTATCTCTGTAACCTCCTCCAGCCCCTACAACCCTCCCTATCTCTGTAACCTCCTCCAGCCCCCTACAACCCTCCCTATCTCTGTAACCTCCTCCAGCCCCTACAACCCTCCCTATCTCTGTAACCTCCTCCAGCCCCTACACCCCTCCCTATTTCTGTAACCACCTCCAGCCCCTACAACCCTCCCTATCTCTGTAACCTCCTCCAGCCCCTACAACCTCCCTATCTCTGTAACCTCCTCCACCCCGACAACCCTCCCTATCTCTGTAACCTCCTCCAGCCCCTACAACCCTCCCTATCTCTGTAACCTCCTCCAGCCCCTACAACCCTCCCTATCTCTGTAACCTCCTCCAGCCCCTACAACCTCCCTATCTCTGTAACCTCCTCCAGCCCTACAACCCTCCCTATCTCTGTAACCTCCTCCACCCCTACAACCCTCCCTATCTCTGTAACCTCCTCCAGCCCCTACAACCCTCCCTATCTCTGTAACCTCCTCCAGCCCCTACAACCCACCCAGATCTCTGCGCTCCTCCAAATCCAGCCTCTTGAACATCCCCCGATTTCCATCGCTCCACCATTGGCGGCCGTGCCTTCAGCCCCCTGGGCCCCCGAGCTCTGGAATTCCCCCCCTAAACCTCTCCGCCTCTCTCTCCTCCTTTAAGACGCTCCTTAAAACTGACCTCTTTGACCCAGCTTTTGGTCGCCTGTCTTAATATCTCCTTATGTGGCTCGGTGTCAAATATTTGTCTGATTTACGCTCCTGTGAAGCACCTTGGAACGTTTTACTATGTTAAAGGCGCTGGATAAAAGTGAGTTGCTGTTGTATCTTCACGCACTTCCCATAGCTGTGACCACCTCTCTCCCAGCCGAGTGAGGGGTGGTGCGGCTGGGGGTGGTCAGTCCTACACAAGGGGTGGGGGGCGGGGGGGGAGCGTGAGGTTTTAAGGGCACGCATAACCCGTACGATGACAGTGGGAGGGTCATCCACACCCACCGGACGCGAGTATCCCGCTGGATGTCGACCTGGAATTCCGAGCTCGGTGGAAGAGGAGATGAGGACCTGCTCATCTGACGGAGCCGTGCTGGCCAGTGACCACCCATCTCCCACATAGCGAGTGCGCACACCATCCTGCTTCATTGCTGGAATTCACAATAAGAAATGAGTTCTGAGACTTATGGAATCACACAGCACAGAAGGAGGCCATTCGGCCCACCGAGTCGGTGCCGGCTCTCTGCAGAGTAATCCAGTCAGGCCCACTCCCCCGCTCTATCCCCGTAGCCCTGCGAGCTTATTTCCCTCAAGTGTCTATCCAGTCTCCCCTTGAAAACATCGAGTGTCTCCGCTTCCACCACTTCCGTCAGCAGCGAGTTCCAGGTCCTCACCACTCGCTGCTTAAAAAAGTTTTTCCTCACATCCCCCCCTGTATCTCTTGCCCAAAACATTAAATCTGTGTCCCCTAGTCCTTGTACCATCAACTAGTGGGAACAGCCTTTCCCCGTCTAGCCTATCCAAACCCGTCATAATCTTGTACACCTGAGGAAGGATGTTCTTGCCATGGAGCGAGTGCAGCGAAGATTCACCAGACTGATACCTGGGATGGCAGGAATGACGTATGAGGAGAGGTTGGGTCGATTGGGCTTATACTCGCTGGAGTTTAGAAGAATGAGAGGGGATCTCATTGAAACTTATAAAATTCTAACAGGACTGGACAGACTAGATGCAGGAAGGATGTTCCCGATGGTCGGGGAGTCCAGAACCAGGGGTCACAGTCTAAGGATAAGGGGTAAGCCATTTAGGACAGAGATGAGGAGGAATTTCTTCACCCAGAGAGTGGTGAACCTGTAGAATTCTCTGCCACACAGGGCAGTTGAAGCCAATTCATTAAATATATTCAAGAAGGAGTTAGATATATTTCTTAATGGTGGCATAGTGGTTAGCACTGTTGCCTCACAGCGCCAGGGACCCGGGTTCGAATCTGGCCTCGGGTGACTGTCTGTGTGGAGTTTGCACATTCTCCCCGTGTTTGCGTGGGTTTCCTCCGGGTGCTCCGGTTTCCTCCCACAGTCCAAAGATGTGCGGATTAGGTTGATTGGCTATGATAAATTGACCCTTAGTGTTAGGGGGATTAAATACGTGGGGTTACGGGGATCGGGTGGGATATGTGTCGGTGCAGGCTCGATGGGCTGAAATGGCCTCTATCTGCACTGTGGGATTTCTGTGATTAAGGCTAAAGGGATCAAGGGGTATGGGGAGAAGGCAGGGACCAGGTACTGAATTTGGATGATCAGCCATGATCTCATTGAATGGCGGAGCAGGCTCGAGGGGCCGAATGGCCGACTCCTGCTCCTATCTTCTACGTTTCTATCAAATCAACCCTCAACCTCCTTTGCTCCGATGAAAACAAATCCAGCTTCTCCAACCTGTCCTTGTAGCTAAGATCCCCCATCCCCGGAACCATTCGGGTAAATCTCCTCTGCACCCTCTCAAAAGGGCCTTCACATCCTCCCTAAAGTGTGGTGACCAGAACTGCTTCCACCCGCATTCCAGATCACCACAACTCGCTTGTGGTTTCTGTTAATCTGATCCCTTTCATTTCCCCTAGGTCGACGGAGAACTGTTTAACCTGCCCTTCCAACTCAGCGGTGGGAGAGCGAAGGTGATGCAGGAAGGGAACAAGGTGGTTCTGCGGGCAGAGTTTGGGCTGCAGGTGATGTACGATGCCGTGTATTACGTGGCAGTTGTCGTCCCCAGCAGCTACCAGGGTAAACTGGGAGGCCTGTGCGGAAACTACAACGGGCAGAAGACTGACGAGTTCACCCTCCCCGATGGGAAGAAGGCCACCGACGTGACGGAGTTCGGCGCGAGCTGGAAGGTGTCGGTCGAAGGGGCGCAGTGCAGCGACGGCTGCGGAGACAAGTGCCCCAAGTGCGACGCCGGCAAGACGCCCTTCTACAGCAGCGCTGACATGTGCGGTTTCATCAAGAGAGCCGGGGGGGCTTTTGCTGCCTGCTTTAAGGTGGTCAGCCCCGACCGGTTCTTCGACAACTGCCTGTACGACGTGTGCGAGGCAAAGGGACAGGCCGAGGTGCTCTGTAACAGCCTCCAAGCCTATGCCATTGCCTGTCAGGCTGCCGGAGTTCAGATCCAGTCCTGGAGAGGCAAAGACTTCTGCCGTAAGTATGAGATCGCTGGGGGCGGAGGGAGGGGGGTAAAAATCCTAGTGCCAAAGTACGTCGTGATGTAGTTCCCATATTACTCTTAGCTCACCCCCCCACCCCCCCGGCCTCTTGCCGTCCCGCCACTCTCCTCAAGCCCCTGGAGTCCAGGGGCCCATTGGCAGCCTCGGTATTGGCAATTCCTCTCCTCTCAGTCAAGGTGGGGAATCGGCATCACAGCTCATTCCAGCCTTGTCCTCAACACACCTGGAGCAGGAGGCAATGGACGGCAGTCAGCAGTGGGCAACACTGGCTGGATCCTCATCTGATCAACCTTCTCATCCTCTCCCTCAACTACCCACCTCCCTCAACTACCCACCTCTCCCCATATCCCTCAATCCCAGCTTCTCCCCGTATCCCTCAATCCCAGCTTCTCCCCGTATCCCTCAATCCCAGCTTCTCCCCACATCCCTCAATCCCAGCTTCTCCCCGTATCCCTCAATCCCACCTTCTCCCCGTATCCCTCAATCCCACCTTCTCCCCGTATCCCTCAATCCCACCTTCTCCCCGTATCCCTCAATCCCACCTTCTCCCCGTATCCCTCAATCCCACCTTCTCCCCGTATCCCTCAATCCCACCTTCTCCCCGTATCCCTCAATCCCACCTTCTCCCCACATCCCTCAATCCCACCTTCTCCCCACATCCCTCAATCCCACCTTCTCCCCACATCCCTCATCCCCACCTTCTCCCCATATCCCTCATCCCCCACCTACCCATCTTCTTCCCATATCCCTTAATCCCACATTCTTCCCATATCCCTTAAACCTACCTACTCACCTTCTCCCCATATCCTTCAATCCTTTCTCTCCCCAGAAACGCACCTAATTTACAATGTCCACTCCACTGCCGTTCCCTGGTAGCTTATTCCAGGACTCCATACCGGCTGACCGCCCTTCTCACTGCCAGCCTTCTGTATTTTTAACCGGTGTCGCTGTGAGCTACGACCCTGGCAGGGCAGGGAATGATCTGCCCCCAAATTGCCTTCAGAGTCTTAAAAGACTGAGCTGATCTTCGAGGACCTTCCCGTGTCTACCCTTCCTGCTTTGTAACGATCCACTTCTCTTTCCGTCCCTTCGGTAGCTCTCGCCTGTCCGGCCAACAGCCACTACGAGCTCTGTGCGGATACCTGCGAGTCTACCTGTGCTGCAGTCATCACTCAAGTCACCTGCGATGGGACCTGTTCAGAGGGCTGTCAGTGCAATGATGGTTTTGTCTTCAGTGGCGATAAGTGCGTTCCCATGGAAACCTGTGGCTGCATCTATCAGGAGAGATACTTCCAGGTAGCCATGTTCACTTTTCATCATTGAGAATCCCAGATTGCAGGGCACCAGTGCAACAGCGTAGAGGGAGCTTTACTCTGTATCTAACCCCGTGCTGTACCTGCCCTGGGAGTGTTTGATGGGACAGTGTAGAGGGAGCTTTACTCTGTATCTAACCCGTGCTGTACCTGCCCTGGTAGTGTTTGATGGGACAGTGTAGAGGGAGCTTTATTCTGTATCTAACCCGTGCTGTACCTGCCCTGGGTGTGTTTGATGGGACAGTGTAGAGGGAGCTTTACTCTGTATCTAACCCCGTGCTGTACCTGCCCTGGGAGTGTTTGATGGGACAGTGTAGAGGAAGCTTTACTCTGTATCTAACCCATGCTGTACCTGCCCCGGGAGTGTTTGATGGGACAGTGCAGAGGGAGCTTTACTCTGTATCTAACCCCGTGCTGTACCTGCCCTGGGAGTGTTTGATGGGACAGTGTAGAGGGAGCTTTACTCTGTATCTAACCCCGTGCTGTACCTGCCCTGGGAGTGTTTGATGGGGACAGTGTAGAGGGAGCTTTACTCTGTATCTAACCCCGTGCTGTACCTGCCCTGGGAGTGTTTGATGGGACAGTGTAGAGGGAGCTTTACTCTGTATCTAACCCCGTGCTGTACCTGCCCTGGGAGTGTTTGATGGGACAGCGTAGAGGGAGCTTTACTCTGTATCTAACCCCGTGCTGTACCTGCCCTGGGAGTGTTTGATGGGACAGTGTAGAGGGAGAATTGGATAACTACTTGAAGGGGAAAAATTCACAGGGCTGTGGGGAAAGAGCAGGGGGGAGTGGGACTAATTGGAGAGCTCGTTCAAAGAGCCAGCACAGGCACGATGGGCCGAATGGACACGTTCTGTGCTGTGTGATTCTATGATTCTATCTCAGAGGGTTGTAGGGCTGGAAGAGGTTAGAAATGGGGAGTTGAGAGACCATGGAGCGATTTGAAAACAAGTTAGTTGTGTAAAATAATGTACAAATATATCTGTACTTAGAGCACTGTGCACAGTTCTGGTCTCCATATACCTTGGTTAAACCACACTTGGAGCACCGTGCACAGTTCTGGTCTCCATATACCTTGGTTAGACCACACTTGGAGCACTGTGCACAGTTCTAGTCTCCATATACCTTGGTTAGACCACACTTGGAGCACTGTGCACAGTTCTGGTCTCCATATACTTTGGTTAGACCACACTTGGAGCACTGTGCACAGTTCTAGCCTCCATATACCTTGGTTAGACCACACTTGGAGCACTGTGCACAGTTCTGGTCTCCATATACCTTGGTTAGGCCACACTTGGAGCACTGTGCACAATTCTAGTTTCCATATACCTCGGTTAGACCACACTTGGAGCACTGTGCACAGTTCTGGTTTCCATATACCTTGGTTAGACCACACTTGGAGCACTGTGCACAGTTCTGGTCTCCATATACCTTGGTTAGACCACACTTGGAGCACCGTGCACAGTTCTGGTCTCCATATACCTTGGTTAGGCCACACTTGGAGCACTGTGCACAATTCTAGTTTCCATATACCTCGGTTAGACCACACTTGGAGCACTGTGCACAGTTCTGGTCTCCATATACCTTGGTTAGACCACACTTGGAGCACTGTGCACAGTTCTGGTCTCCATATACCTTGGTTAGACCACACTTGGAGCACCGTGCACAGTTCTGGTCTCCATATACCTTGGTTAGGCCACACTTGGAGCACTGTGCACAATTCTAGTTTCCATATACCTCGGTTAGACCACACTTGGAGCACCGTGCACAGTTCTGGTCTCCATATACCTTGGTTAGACCACACTTGGAGCACTGTGCACAATTCTAGTTTCCATATACCTCGGTTAGACCACACTTGGAGCACTGGGCACAGTTCTGGTCTCCATATTATAGAAAGGATATAGAAGCACTGGAGAAGCTACAAAAAATATTTACAAGGATGATATCAGAACCGAGAGGTTATAGCTAGCAGGAAAGATTTCTCTAGAAAAGAGAAGGCTGAGGGGTGACCTGATAGAGGTCTTTAAGATTATGAAGGGGTTCGATAGGGTAGACGTAGAGAAGATGTTTCCACTTGTGGGGGAGACCAGAACTAGGGGCCATCAATATAAGAGAGTCACTGATAAATCCAATCGGGAATTCAGGAGAAACTTCTTTCCCCAGAGAGTGGTGAGAATGGGGAACTCGCTACCACAGGGAGTGGTCGAGGTGAAGAGCAGAGATACATTTAAGGGGAAGCTGGATAAACACACGAGGAAGAAAGGAATAGAAGGATGTGGTGATGGGGTGAGATGAAGAGGGGTGGGAGGAGGCTGGTGTTGATGGGGTGAGATGAAGAGGGGTGGGAGGAGGCTGGTGTTGACGGGGTGAGATGAAGAGGGGTGGGAGGAGGCTGGTGTTGACGGGGTGAGATGAAGAGGGGTGGGAGGAGGCTGGTGTTGATGGGGTGAGATGAAGAGGGGTGGGAGGAGGCTGGTGTTGATGGGGTGAGATGAAGAGGGATGGGAGGAGGCTGGTGTTGATGGGGTGAGATGAAGAGGGATGGGAGGAGGCTGGTGTTGATGGGGTGAGATGAAGAGGGGTGGGAGGAGGCTGGTGTGGTGCAGAAACACCGGCACGGAGCGGTGGGGCCGAATGGCTTTGATGTGCTGTTACAGGCGTGTTCTCCACTGTTTGGTTTGCAGTTCTCAGTCGAGTTGTGTTTGGTTTGCAGGCGGGCGAGACCGTCATCAAATCGGACTGCAAGGCGAAGTGCACGTGCTACGATACGGGCGCGGTGCTGTGCGAGGAGGTGGGCTGCGCGTCCGGCGAGCTCTGCCAGCTGAGGAACGGGGTACGCGGCTGCTACGTGAAGGAGAGCGGCTGTTCGGTCCGGGAGGGCCGGCGGCTGACCGGCTTCGATGGCATCTCCGGCCTGGTCCAGGCGCCGGGCACGTACGAGCTGGCCTGGGCTTGCGTCGATTGCTCGGAGGCCTGGTTCCGGTTGCTGGCGGACTTCAGGGCCTGCGGCGGGCACGAAAAGCTGGGCGTGGCGGCCGTATACCTGTACTTTGAGGACGCCTTCATCGCTGTCACAGAGAAGAAGAGCGTCTGGGTAAGAACCAAGGGAATCCGCGTTGCACCGTGTCCCGCATCTCCGCTGAGCGGTCACGCTGAGCGGTCACACCGAGCGGGCACACTGTTGGCAAAATAGCTCCGTCCAGCAGAGAACATAGAGAGTGACCCCCCAAGTGAACCACACTTGACACCATAACCCCCAACCCCCTCCCCGCCACAGCTGGTCCCAGTGCGAATATAGTTGCCTTAGAGGCGGTGCAACGAAAGTTCACTAGACTGATCCCTGGGATGAGAGGGTTGTCCTATGAGGAGAGATTGAGTAGATTGGGCCGATACTCTCTGGACTTTAGAAGAATGAGAGGTGATCTCATTGAAACGTGTAAGATTCTGAGGGGGATTGACAGGGTAGATGCCGAGAGGCTGTTTCCCCCTGGCTGGGGAGTCTAGAACCAGGGGTCACAGTCTCAGGATAAGGGCTCGGCCATTGAGGACTGAGATGCGGAGAAATGTCTTCACTCAGAGGGCGGTGAATCTTTGGAATTCTCTGCCCCAGAGGGCTGTGGAGGCTCAGTTGTTGAGTATATTCAAGGCTGAGATCGATAGATTTTTGGACTCGAGGGGAATCGAGGGATATGGGGATCGGGCGGGAAAGTGGAGTTGAGGCTGATGATCAGCCGTGATCTTATTGAATGGCGGAGCAGGCTCGAGGGCTGAATGGCCGACTCCTGCTCCTATTTCTTATGTTCTTAATGCTGGACTCCAGGCTAACTGTGGGATTAATGATCGATTGATTGGAGAATGGGTTGCTGGGATGACTGATGGATGGATGGATGATGTGCACGGGGGGCTGTGACAGATTATCTTGGGTCTGTAATGCCGCCTTCTCCTGTCTCAGGTGAACGGACGCCAGCTGAAACAAGACCAGCTCCCGTTCATGGCCACCGACCAAGTGAAGGTCAGAGCTGAGGCGGGCGCAGTGATTGTGGAACACTCCTCCATGGTCCGGGTGCGCTTCGCTGGATTCGGGGACCTCACGCTGTCCGTGGACAACGCCTTCCGCAGTAAGCTGTGCGGCGCCTGCGGCAATTTCGATGGCAGCACCGATGGCGAGCTGAAGCTGCCCAATGGCGAGGTCACTACGGACATCCAGAAATTCTTCAGGGCGTGGCTGGCGAACGAGTTCTCGAGCTGGTGAGTGGCCCCCGTCGGGATAGCTGCCAGCATCAAGCTGGAGTGATCCACTCTCCCTCTGTCTCTCCCTCCCCTTTCAGCCCCTATCGCTCTCTCGCGTTCTCTCTCGCGTTCTCTCTCGCTCTTCCACTCTCTCTCTCTCCCCCCTCTCTCTCTCTCCCTCTGTGTGTGTGTGTGTGTGTCTCTCTGTCTCTCTCTCTCTCTCTCTCTCTCTCTCTCTGCTCTCGGTCTCTCTGTCCGAGGGAGAGGGAGCGGAGAGAGAGAGCGTGAGGAGAACTGCGAGAGAACACAAAGAGACACTGAGAGAAACGCCTCGCGAGGAGCCTCTCTCTCTTCCTCAAGACGCGACGAAAGACGAGACGCGCAGCGCGACAAGAAGCGAGCAAAGAAAGAAGAGCACCAGCCAGCGACTCGACTCCTCCTCCAGCCTCTCGCCTCTCCCCCTCTCTCCCCTCCCCCCTCTCGCCCCTCCCCCTCTCTCCCCTCCCCCTCTCTCCCTCCCCCTCTCTCCCCTCCCCCTCTCTCCCCTCCCCCTCTCTCCCCTCCCCCTCTCTCCCCTCCCCCTCTCTCCCCTCCCCCTCTCTCCCCTCCCCCTCTCTCCCCTCCCCCTCTCTCCCCTCCCCCTCTCTCCCCTCCCCCTCTCTCCCCTCCCCCTCTCTCCCCTCTCTCCCCTCCCTCTCTCTCCCCTCCCTCTCTCTCTCCTCCCAGTCTGTCTCTCCCTCTCTCCTCTCTCTCTGTCTGTCTCCCTTTCTCCCTTTCATTGCCTCTCTCCCCCCACCACTCTCTGTCTCTGTCTCTCCCTCTCTCTCCCCTCCCTCTCTTTGCCTCTCTCCCCTCCCTCTCTCCCCCCTCTCCGTCTCGCTCTCTCTCCCACCTACGTTTGGTGACTGATATCCTAGCCTCACACTTTCCTGGGAGGCCCTCGATCCTTTGGGTGGTGATTATTTATACAGGGAGCTCGATGGTGCAGTCGCACACAGAGATATGGCGCGGAGAGAGATATCGCCTGAAGTGTTTATTGATGTAACTGTGTGCAATCAATGGCAGTCATTTACACTTCATCACCTGAGCCATGACAGAGTCTACAGCCCAGAAACAGGCCATTCGGCCCCACTGCTCCGTGCCGGTGTTTGTGATCCACACCAGCCTCCTCCCACCCCTCTTCATCTCACCCCATCAACACCAGCGTCCTCCCACCCCTCTTCATCTCACCCCGTCAACACCAGCCTCCTCCCACCCCTCTTCATCTCACCCCGTCAACACCAGCCTCCTCCCACCCCTCTTCATCTCACCCCATCAACACCAGCCTCCTCCCACCCCTCTTCATCTCACCCCATCAACACCAGCCTCCTCCCACCCCTCTTCATCTCACCCCATCAACACCAGCCTCCTCCCACCCCTCTTCATCTCACCCCATCAACACCAGCCTCCTCCCACCCCTCTTCATCTCACCCCATCAACACCAGCCTCCTCCCACCCCTCTTCATCTCACCCCATCAACACCAGCCTCCTCGCACCCCTCTTCACCTCACCCCATCAACACCGTCCTCCTCCCACCCCTCTTCACCTCACCCCATCAACACCAGCCTCCTCTCACCCCTCTTCATCTCACCCCGTCAACACCAGCCTCCTCCCACCCCTCTTCATCTCACCCCGTCAACACCAGCCTCCTCCCACCCCTCTTCATCTCACCCCATCAACACCAGCCTCCTCCCACCCCTCTTCATCTCACCCCATCACCATATCCTTCTATTCCTTTCTGCCTCGTGTGTTTATCCAGCTTCCCCTTAAATGTATCTCTGCTCTTCACCTCGACCACTCCCTGTGGTAGCGAGTTCCCCATTCTCACCACTCTCTGGGGAAAGAAGTTTCTCCTGAATTCCCTATTGGATTTATCAGTGACTCTCTTATATTGATGGCCCCTAGTTCTGGTCTCCCCCACAAGTGGAAACATCTTCTCTACATCTACCCTATCGAACCCCTTCATAATCTTAAAGACTTCTATCAGGTCACCCCTCAGCCTTCTCTATCAATACTGCAATTTCAATGCCAACCTCTTTTTTTCAATTTTCAGTTTAACTTAAGAAATATCATCAAGTCTCGAGTCATCGCATTTCTGAAGAAGCAATGAAGTCCGCCTCGTGGTAGCTGATTCAAATTCTCTACACCGACTATGAATGTTTCTCAAGGTTACCAGTGAATCGCCTTGAGCGGTTAGTCTAAAGTGAAGGTGGGTGTGGGATCATACTGTACACTTGAAATCAAATAAAATCAGATTATTGCACTACAACAACAATGTGCCTCCAAGTTTATTTATACACACGGAGAGATATCGCACGAGAGAGATATCGCACGGAAAGATACCGTACAAGATATATCACACAGAGAGCAAATTAGACTGGGTGGGATATTAAAGGGTGCGGGGAGAGTGGGATTAGACTGGGTGGGATATTAAAGGGTGCAGTGAGTGAGGGGGTGAGTGGGATTAGACTGGGTGGGATATTAAAGGGTGCGGGGAGTGAGGGGGAGAGTGGGATTAGGCTGGGTGGGATGTTAAAGGGTGTGGGGAGTGAGGGGGAGAGTGGGATTAGGCTGGGTGGGATATTAAAGGGTGCGGGGAGTGAGGGGGAGAGTGGGATTAGACTGGGTGGGATATTAAAGGGTGCGGGGAGTGAGGGGGAGAGTGGGATTAGACTGGTGGGATATTAAAGGGTACGGGGAGTGAGAGGGAGAGTGGGATTAGACTGGGTGGGATATTAAAGGGTGTGGGGAGTGAGCGGGAGAGTGGGATTAGACTGGGTAGGATATTAAAGGGTGCGGGGGAGAGTGGGATTAGACCGGGTGGGATATTAAAGGGTGTGGGGAGTGAGGGGGAGAGTGGGATTAGACTGGGTGGGATATTAAAGGGTGCAGGGAATGAGGGGGAGAGTGGGATTAGCCTGGGTGGGATATTAAAGGGTGTGGGGAGTGAGGGGGAGAGTGGGATTAGACTGGGTGGGATATTAAAGGGTGCGGGGAGTGAGGGGGAGAGTGGGATTAGACTGGGTGGGGTATTAAAGGGTGCGGGGAGTGAGCGGGAGAGTGGGATTAGACTGGGTGGGATATTAAAGGGTACGGGGAGTGAGCGGGAGAGTGGGATTAGACTGGGTGGGATATTAAAGGGTGTGGGGAGTGAGCGGGAGAGTGGGATTAGCCTGGGTGGGATATTAAAGGGTACGGGGAGTGAGAGGGAGAGTGGGATTAGACTGGGTGGGATATTAAAGGGTGTGGGGAGTGAGCGGGAGAGTGGGATTAGACTGGGTGGGAAATGAAAGGGTACGGGGAGTGAGAGAGAGAGTGGGATTAGACTGGGTGGGATATTAAAGGGTGCGGGGAGTGAGGGGGAGAGTGGGATTAGCCTGGGTGGGAAATGAAAGGGTACGGGGAGTGAGAGAGAGAGTGGGATTAGACTGGGTGGGATATTAAAGGGTGTGGGGAGTGAGCGGGAGAGTGGGATTAGACTGGGTGGGATATTAAAGGGTACGGGGAGTGAGGAGAGTGGGATTAGCCTGGGTGGGATATTAAAGGGTGCGGGGAGTGAGCGGGAGAGTGGGATTAGACTGGGTGGGATATTAAAGGGTGCGGGGAGTGAGGGGGAGAGTGGGATTAGACTGGGTGGGATATTAAAGGGTGCGGGGAGTGAGGGGGAGAGTGGGATTAGCCTGGGTGGGATATTAAAGGGAGCGGGGAGTGAGGGGGAGAGTGGGATTAGACTGGGTGGGATATTAAAGGGTGTGGGGAGTGAGCGGGAGAGTGGGATTAGACTGGGTGGGATATTAAATGGTGTGGGGAGTGAGGGGGAGAGTGGGATTAGCCTGGGTGGGATATTAAAGAGTACGGGGAGTGAGGGGGAGAGTGGCATTAGACTGGGTGGGATATTAAAGGGTGCGGGGAGAGTGGGATTAGACTGGGTGGGATATTAAAGGGTACGGGGAGTGAGGGGGAGAGTGGGATTAGACTGGGTGGGATATTAAAGGGTACGGGGAGTGAGGGGGAGAGCGGGATTAGACTGGGTGGGATATTAAAGAGTGAGGGGGAGAGTGGGGTTAGATTGGGTGGGATATTAAAGGGTGCGGGGAGTGAGGGGGAGAGTGGGATTAGACTGGGTGGGATATTAAAGGGTGCGGGGAGTGAGGGGGAGAGTGGGATTAGACTGGGTGGGATATTAAAGGGTGCGGGGAGTGAGGGGGAGAGTGGGATTAGACTGGGTGGGATATTAAAGGGTGCAGTGAGTGAGGGGGTGAGTGGGATTAGACTGGGTGGGATATTAAAGGGTGTGGGGAGTGAGGGGGAGAGTGGGATTAGACTGGGTGGGATATTAAAGGGTGTGGAGAGTGAGGGGGAGAGTGGGATTAGGCTGGGTGGGATGTTAACGGGTGTGGAGAGTGAGCGGGAGAGTGGGATTAGACTGGGTGGGATGTTAAAGGGTGCGGGGAGTGAGGGGGAGAGTGGGATTAGGCTGGGTGGGATATTAAAGGGTACGGGGAGTGAGGGGGAGAGTGGGATTAGACTGGGTGGGATATTAAAGGGTGCGGGGAGTGAGGGGGAGAGTGGGATTAGACTTGGTGGGATATTAAAGGGTGCGGGGTGTGAGGGGGAGAGTGGGATTAGACTGGGTGGAATATTAAAGGGTGCGGGGAGTGAGGGGGAGAGTGGGATTAGACTGGGTGGGATATTAAAGGGTGCGGGGAGTGAGGGGGAGAGTGGGATTAGACTGGGTGGGATATTAAAGGGTACGGGGAGTGAGAGGGAGAGTGGGATTAGACTGGGTGGGATATTAAAGGGTGTGGGGAGTGAGCGGAAGAGTGGGATTAGACTGGGTAGGATATTAAAGGGTGCGGGGGAGAGTGGGATTAGACCGGGTGGGTTATTAAAGGGTGCGGGGAGTGAGGGGGAGAGTGGGATTAGGCTGGGTGGGATATTAAAGGGTGCGGGGAGTGAGGGGGAGAGTGGGATTAGACAGGGTGGGATATTAAAGGGTGCGGGGAGTGAGGGGGAGAGTGGGATTAGGCTGGGTGGGATGTTAAAGGGTGTGGGGCGTGAGGGGGAGAGTGGGATTAGACTGGGTGGGATATTAAAGGGTGCGGGGAGTGAGGGGGAGAGTGGGATTAGACTGGGTGGGATATTAAAGGGTACGGGGAGTGAGCGGGAGAGTGGGATTAGACTGGGTGGGATATTAAAGGGTGTGGGGAGTGAGCGGGAGAGTGGGATTAGCCTGGGTGGGATATTAAAGGGTACGGGGAGTGAGAGGGAGAGTGGGATTAGACTGGGTGGGATATTAAAGGGTACGGGGAGTGAGGGGGAGAGTGGGATTAGACTGGGTGGGATATTCAAGGGTGCGGGGAGTGAGGGGGAGAGTGGGATTAGACTGGGTGGGATATTAAAGGGTGTGGGGAGTGAGGGGGAGAGTGGGATTAGACTGGGTGGGATATTAAAGGGTACGGGGAGTGAGGGGGAGAGTGGGATTAGACTGGGTGGGATATTAAAGGGTACGGGGAGTGGGGGAGAGCGGGATTAGACTGGGTGGGATATTAAAGAGTGAGGGGGAGAGTGGGATTAGACTGGATGGGATATTAAAGAGTGCGGGGAGTGAGGGGGAGAGTGGGATTAGACTGGGTGGGATATTAAAGGGTGCGGGGAGTGAGGGGGAAAGTGGGATTAGACTGGGTGGGATATTAAAGGGTGCGGGGAGTGAGGGGGAGAGTGGGATTAGACTGGGTGGGATATTAAAGGGTGCGGGGAGTGAGGGGAGAGTGGGATTAGACTGGGTGGGATATTAAAGTGTGCGGGGAGAGAGGGGGAGAGTGGGATTAGACTGGGTGGGATATTAAAAGGTATGGGGAGTGAGGGGGAGAAGGGGATTAGACTGGGTGGGATGTTAAAGGGTGCGGGGAGTGAGGGGGAGAGTGGGATTAGTCTGGGTGGGATATTAAAGGGTACGGGGAGTGAGGGGGAGAGTGGGATTAGACTGGGTGGGATATTAAAGGGTGCGGGGAGTGAGGGGGAGAGTGGGATTAGACTGGGTGGGATATTGAAGGGTGTGAGGAGTGAGGGGGAGAGTGGGATTAGATTGGGTGGGATATTAAAGGGTGCGGGGAGTGAGCAGGAGAGTGGGATTAGACTGGGTGGGATATTAAAGGGTGTGGGGAGTGAGCGGGGAGAGTGGTATTAGACTGGGTGGGATATTAAAGGGTGTGGGGAGTGAGCGGGAGAGTGGGATTAGACTGGGTGGGATATTAAATGGTGTGGGGAGTGAGGGGGAGAGTGGGATTAGCCTGGGTGGGATATTAAAGAGTACGGGGAGTGAGGGGGAGAGTGGCATTAGACTGGGTGGGATATTAAAGGGTGCGGGGAGTGAGGGGGAGAGTGGGATTAGACTGGGTGGGATATTAAAGGGTGCGGGGAGTGAGGGGGAGAGTGGGATTAGACTGGGTGGGATATTAAAGGGTGCAGTGAGTGAGGGGGTGAGTGGGATTAGACTGGGTGGGATATTAAAGGGTGTGGGGAGTGAGGGGGAGAGTGGGATTAGACTGGGTGGGATATTAAAGGGTGTGGAGAGTGAGGGGGAGAGTGGGATTAGGCTGGGTGGGATGTTAACGGGTGTGGAGAGTGAGCGGGAGAGTGGGATTAGACTGGGTGGGATGTTAAAGGGTGCGGGGAGTGAGGGGGAGAGTGGGATTAGGCTGGGTGGGATATTAAAGGGTACGGGGAGTGAGGGGGAGAGTGGGATTAGACTGGGTGGGATATTAAAGGGTGCGGGGAGTGAGGGGGAGAGTGGGATTAGACTTGGTGGGATATTAAAGGGTGCGGGGTGTGAGGGGGAGAGTGGGATTAGACTGGGTGGAATATTAAAGGGTGCGGGGAGTGAGGGGGAGAGTGGGATTAGACTGGGTGGGATATTAAAGGGTGCGGGGAGTGAGGGGGAGAGTGGGATTAGACTGGGTGGGATATTAAAGGGTACGGGGAGTGAGAGGGAGAGTGGGATTAGACTGGGTGGGATATTAAAGGGTGTGGGGAGTGAGCGGGAGAGTGGGATTAGACTGGGTAGGATATTAAAGGGTGCGGGGGAGAGTGGGATTAGACCGGGTGGGTTATTAAAGGGTGCGGGGAGTGAGGGGGAGAGTGGGATTAGGCTGGGTGGGATATTAAAGGGTGCGGGGAGTGAGGGGGAGAGTGGGATTAGACAGGGTGGGATATTAAAGGGTGCGGGGAGTGAGGGGGAGAGTGGGATTAGGCTGGGTGGGATGTTAAAGGGTGTGGGGCGTGAGGGGGAGAGTGGGATTAGACTGGGTGGGATATTAAAGGGTGCGGGGAGTGAGGGGGAGAGTGGGATTAGACTGGGTGGGATATTAAAGGGTACGGGGAGTGAGCGGGAGAGTGGGATTAGACTGGGTGGGATATTAAAGGGTGTGGGGAGTGAGCGGGAGAGTGGGATTAGCCTGGGTGGGATATTAAAGGGTACGGGGAGTGAGAGGGAGAGTGGGATTAGACTGGGTGGGATATTAAAGGGTACGGGGAGTGAGGGGGAGAGTGGGATTAGACTGGGTGGGATATTCAAGGGTGCGGGGAGTGAGGGGGAGAGTGGGATTAGACTGGGTGGGATATTAAAGGGTGTGGGGAGTGAGGGGGAGAGTGGGATTAGACTGGGTGGGATATTAAAGGGTACGGGGAGTGAGGGGGAGAGTGGGATTAGACTGGGTGGGATATTAAAGGGTACGGGGAGTGGGGGAGAGCGGGATTAGACTGGGTGGGATATTAAAGAGTGAGGGGGAGAGTGGGATTAGACTGGATGGGATATTAAAGAGTGCGGGGAGTGAGCGGGAGAGTGGGATTAGACTGGGTGGGATATTAAAGGGTGCGGGGAGTGAGGGGGAAAGTGGGATTAGACTGGGTGGGATATTAAAGGGTGCGGGGAGTGAGGGGGAGAGTGGGATTAGACTGGGTGGGATATTAAAGGGTGCGGGGAGTGAGGGGAGAGTGGGATTAGACTGGGTGGGATATTAAAGTGTGCGGGGAGAGAGGGGGAGAGTGGGATTAGACTGGGTGGGATATTAAAAGGTATGGGGAGTGAGGGGGAGAAGGGGATTAGACTGGGTGGGATGTTAAAGGGTGCGGGGAGTGAGGGGGAGAGTGGGATTAGTCTGGGTGGGATATTAAAGGGTAAGGGGAGTGAGGGGGAGAGTGGGATTAGACTGGGTGGGATATTAAAGGGTGCGGGGAGTGAGGGGGAGAGTGGGATTAGACTGGGTGGGATATTGAAGGGTGTGAGGAGTGAGGGGGAGAGTGGGATTAGATTGGGTGGGATATTAAAGGGTGCGGGGAGTGAGCAGGAGAGTGGGATTAGACTGGGTGGGATATTAAAGGGTGTGGGGAGTGAGCGGGAGAGTGGGATTAGACTGGGTGGGATATTAAAGGGTGCGGGGAGTGAGGGGGAGAGTGGGATTAGACTGGGTGGGATATTAAAGGGTGCGGGGAGTGAGGGGGAGAGTGGGATTAGACTGGGTGGGATATTAAAGGGTGCGGGGAGTGAGGGGAGAGTGGGATTAGACTGGGTGGGATATTAAAGGGTGTGGGGAGTGAGGGGGAGAGTGGGATTAGACTGGGTGGGATATTAAAGGGTGCGGGGAGTGAGGGGAGAGTGGGATTAGACTGGGTGGGATATTAAAGGGTGCGGAGAGTGAGGGGGAGAGTGGGATTAGACTGGGTGGGATATTGAAGGGTACGGGGAGTGAGGGGGAGAGTGGGATTAGACTGGGTTGGATATTGAAGGGTGTGTGGAGTGAGGAGGAGAGTGGGATTAGACTGGGTGGGATATTAAAGGGTGTGGGGAGTGAGCGGGAGAGTGGGATCAGCCTGGGTGGGATATCAAAGGGAGAGGGGGAGAGTGGGATTAGACTGGGTGGGATATTAAAGGGTGCGGGGAGTGAGGGGGAGAGTGGGATTAGACTGGGTGGGATAGTAAAGGTCTCGGGGAGTGAGGGGGAGAGTGGGATTAGACTGGGTGGGATGTTAAAGTGTGCGGGGAGTGAGGGGGAGAGTGGGATTAGACTGGGTGGGATATTAAAGGGTGCGGGGAGTGTGCGGGAGAGTGGGATTAGACCGGGTGGGATATTAAAGGGTGCGGGGAGTGAGGGGGAGAGTGGGATTAGGCTGGGTGGGATATTAAAGGGTGCGGGGAGTGAGGGGGAGAGTGGGATTAGACAGGGTGGGATATTAAAGGGTGCGGGGAGTGAGGGGGAGAGTGGGATTAGACTGGGTGGGATGTTAAAGGGTGTGGGGCGTGAGGGGGAGAGTGGGATTAGACTGGGTGGGATATTAAAGGGTGCGGGGAGTGAGGGGGAGAGTGGGATTAGACTGGGTGGGATATTAAAGGGTACGGGGAGTGAGCGGGAGAGTGGGATTAGACTGGGTGGGATATTAAAGGGTGTGGGGAGTGAGCGGGAGAGTGGGATTAGCCTGGGTGGGATATTAAAGGGTACGGGGAGTGAGAGGGAGAGTGGGATTAGACTGGGTGGGATATTAAAGGGTGTGGGGAGTGAGCGGGAGAGTGGGATTAGCCTGGGTGGGATATTAAAGGGTGTGGGGAGTGAGGGGGAGAGTGGGATTAGACTGGGTGGGATATTAAAGGGTACGGGGAGTGAGGGGGAGAGTGGGATTAGACTGGGTGGGATATTAAAGGGTACGGGGAGTGAGGGGGAGAGCGGGATTAGACTGGGTGGGATATTAAAGGGTACGGGGAGTGAGGGGGAGAGCGGGATTAGACTGGGTGGGATATTAAAGGGTGCGGGGAGAGTGGGATTAGACTGGGTGGGATATTAAAGGGTACGGGGAGTGAGGGGGAGAGTGGGATTAGACTGGGTGGGATATTAAAGGGTACGGGGAGTGAGGGGGAGAGCGGGATTAGACTGGGTGGGATATTAAAGAGTGAGGGGGAGAGTGGGGTTAGATTGGGTGGGATATTAAAGGGTGCGGGGAGTGAGGGGGAGAGTGGGATTAGACTGGGTGGGATATTAAAGGGTGCGGGGAGTGAGGGGGAGAGTGGGATTAGACTGGGTGGGATATTAAAGGGTGCGGGGAGTGAGGGGGAGAGTGGGATTAGACTGGGTGGGATATTAAAGGGTGCAGTGAGTGAGGGGGTGAGTGGGATTAGACTGGGTGGGATATTAAAGGGTGTGGGGAGTGAGGGGGAGAGTGGGATTAGACTGGGTGGGATATTAAAGGGTGTGGAGAGTGAGGGGGAGAGTGGGATTAGGCTGGGTGGGATGTTAACGGGTGTGGAGAGTGAGCGGGAGAGTGGGATTAGACTGGGTGGGATGTTAAAGGGTGCGGGGAGTGAGGGGGAGAGTGGGATTAGGCTGGGTGGGATATTAAAGGGTACGGGGAGTGAGGGGGAGAGTGGGATTAGACTGGGTGGGATATTAAAGGGTGCGGGGAGTGAGGGGGAGAGTGGGATTAGACTTGGTGGGATATTAAAGGGTGCGGGGTGTGAGGGGGAGAGTGGGATTAGACTGGGTGGAATATTAAAGGGTGCGGGGAGTGAGGGGGAGAGTGGGATTAGACTGGGTGGGATATTAAAGGGTGCGGGGAGTGAGGGGGAGAGTGGGATTAGACTGGGTGGGATATTAAAGGGTACGGGGAGTGAGAGGGAGAGTGGGATTAGACTGGGTGGGATATTAAAGGGTGTGGGGAGTGAGCGGGAGAGTGGGATTAGACTGGGTAGGATATTAAAGGGTGCGGGGGAGAGTGGGATTAGACCGGGTGGGTTATTAAAGGGTGCGGGGAGTGAGGGGGAGAGTGGGATTAGGCTGGGTGGGATATTAAAGGGTGCGGGGAGTGAGGGGGAGAGTGGGATTAGACAGGGTGGGATATTAAAGGGTGCGGGGAGTGAGGGGGAGAGTGGGATTAGGCTGGGTGGGATGTTAAAGGGTGTGGGGCGTGAGGGGGAGAGTGGGATTAGACTGGGTGGGATATTAAAGGGTGCGGGGAGTGAGGGGGAGAGTGGGATTAGACTGGGTGGGATATTAAAGGGTACGGGGAGTGAGCGGGAGAGTGGGATTAGACTGGGTGGGATATTAAAGGGTGTGGGGAGTGAGCGGGAGAGTGGGATTAGCCTGGGTTGGATATTAAAGGGTACGGGGAGTGAGAGGGAGAGTGGGATTAGACTGGGTGGGATATTAAAGGGTACGGGGAGTGAGGGGGAGAGTGGGATTAGACTGGGTGGGATATTCAAGGGTGCGGGGAGTGAGGGGGAGAGTGGGATTAGACTGGGTGGGATATTAAAGGGTGTGGGGAGTGAGGGGGAGAGTGGGATTAGACTGGGTGGGATATTAAAGGGTACGGGGAGTGAGGGGGAGAGTGGGATTAGACTGGGTGGGATATTAAAGGGTACGGGGAGTGGGGGAGAGCGGGATTAGACTGGGTGGGATATTAAAGAGTGAGGGGGAGAGTGGGATTAGACTGGATGGGATATTAAAGAGTGCGGGGAGTGAGGGGGAGAGTGGGATTAGACTGGGTGGGATATTAAAGGGTGCGGGGAGTGAGGGGGAAAGTGGGATTAGACTGGGTGGGATATTAAAGGGTGCGGGGAGTGAGGGGGAGAGTGGGATTAGACTGGGTGGGATATTAAAGGGTGCGGGGAGTGAGGGGAGAGTGGGATTAGACTGGGTGGGATATTAAAGTGTGCGGGGAGAGAGGGGGAGAGTGGGATTAGACTGGGTGGGATATTAAAAGGTATGGGGAGTGAGGGGGAGAAGGGGATTAGACTGGGTGGGATGTTAAAGGGTGCGGGGAGTGAGGGGGAGAGTGGGATTAGTCTGGGTGGGATATTAAAGGGTAAGGGGAGTGAGGGGGAGAGTGGGATTAGACTGGGTGGGATATTAAAGGGTGCGGGGAGTGAGGGGGAGAGTGGGATTAGACTGGGTGGGATATTGAAGGGTGTGAGGAGTGAGGGGGAGAGTGGGATTAGATTGGGTGGGATATTAAAGGGTGCGGGGAGTGAGCAGGAGAGTGGGATTAGACTGGGTGGGATATTAAAGGGTCTGGGGAGTGAGCGGGAGAGTGGGATTAGACTGGGTGGGATATTAAAGGGTGCGGGGAGTGAGGGGGAGAGTGGGATTAGACTGGGTGGGATATTAAAGGGTGCGGGGAGTGACGGGGAGAGTGGGATTAGACTGGGTGGGATATTAAAGGGTGCGGGGAGTGAGGGGAGAGTGGGATTAGACTGGGTGGGATATTAAAGGGTGTGGGGAGTGAGGGGGAGAGTGGGATTAGACTGGGTGGGATATTAAAGGGTGCGGGGAGTGAGGGGAGAGTGGGATTAGACTGGGTGGGATATTAAAGGGTGCGGAGAGTGAGGGGGAGAGTGGGATTAGACTGGGTGGGATATTGAAGGGTACGGGGAGTGAGGGGGAGAGTGGGATTAGACTGGGTTGGATATTGAAGGGTGTGTGGAGTGAGGAGGAGACTGGGATTAGACTGGGTGGGATATTAAAGGGTGTGGGGAGTGAGCGGGAGAGTGGGATCAGCCTGGGTGGGATATCAAAGGGAGAGGGGGAGAGTGGGATTAGACTGGGTGGGATATTAAAGGGTGCGGGGAGTGAGGGGGAGAGTGGGATTAGACTGGGTGGGATAGTAAAGGTCTCGGGGAGTGAGGGGGAGAGTGGGATTAGACTGGGTGGGATGTTAAAGTGTGCGGGGAGTGAGGGGGAGAGTGGGATTAGACTGGGTGGGATATTAAAGGGTGCGGGGAGTGTGCGGGAGAGTGGGATTAGACCGGGTGGGATATTAAAGGGTGCGGGGAGTGAGGGGGAGAGTGGGATTAGGCTGGGTGGGATATTAAAGGGTGCGGGGAGTGAGGGGGAGAGTGGGATTAGACAGGGTGGGATATTAAAGGGTGCGGGGAGTGAGGGGGAGAGTGGGATTAGGCTGGGTGGGATGTTAAAGGGTGTGGGGCGTGAGGGGGAGAGTGGGATTAGACTGGGTGGGATATTAAAGGGTGCGGGGAGTGAGGGGGAGAGTGGGATTAGACTGGGTGGGATATTAAAGGGTACGGGGAGTGAGCGGGAGAGTGGGATTAGACTGGGTGGGATATTAAAGGGTGTGGGGAGTGAGCGGGAGAGTGGGATTAGCCTGGGTGGGATATTAAAGGGTACGGGGAGTGAGAGGGAGAGTGGGATTAGACTGGGTGGGATATTAAAGGGTGTGGGGAGTGAGCGGGAGAGTGGGATTAGCCTGGGTGGGATATTAAAGGGTGCGGGGAGTGAGGGGGAGAGTGGGATTAGACTGGGTGGGATATTAAAGGGTACGGGGAGTGAGGGGGAGAGTGGGATTAGACTGGGTGGGATATTCAAGGGTGCGGGGAGTGAGGGGGAGAGTGGGATTAGACTGGGTGGGATATTAAAGGGTGTGGGGAGTGAGGGGGAGAGTGGGATTAGACTGGGTGGGATATTAAAGGGTACGGGGAGTGAGGGGGAGAGTGGGATTAGACTGGGTGGGATATTAAAGGGTACGGGGAGTGAGGGGGAGAGCGGGATTAGACTGGGTGGGATATTAAAGAGTGAGGGGGAGAGTGGGATTAGACTGGATGGGATATTAAAGAGTGCGGGGAGTGAGGGGGAGAGTGGGATTAGACTGGGTGGGATATTAAAGGGTGCGGGGAGTGAGGGGGAAAGTGGGATTAGACTGGGTGGGATATTAAAGGGTGCGGGGAGTGAGGGGGAGAGTGGGATTAGACTGGGTGGGATATTAAAGGGTGCGGGGAGTGAGGGGAGAGTGGGATTAGACTGGGTGGGATATTAAAGTGTGCGGGGAGTGAGGGGGAGAGTGGGATTAGACTGGGTGGGATATTAAAAGGTATGGGGAGTGAGGGGGAGAAGGGGATTAGACTGGGTGGGATGTTAAAGGGTGCGGGGAGTGAGGGGGAGAGTGGGATTAGTCTGGGTGGGATATTAAAGGGTACGGGGAGTGAGGGGGAGAGTGGGATTAGACTGGGTGGGATATTAAAGGGTGCGGGGAGTGAGGGGGAGAGTGGGATTAGACTGGGTGGGATATTGAAGGGTGTGAGGAGTGAGGGGGAGAGTGGGATTAGACTGGGTGGGATATTAAAGGGTGCGGGGAGTGAGCGGGAGAGTGGGATTAGACTGGGTGGGATATTAAAGGGTGTGGGGAGTGAGCGGGAGAGTGGGATTAGACTGGGTGGGATATTAAAGGGTGCGGGGAGTGAGGGGGAGAGTGGGATTAGACTGGGTGGGATATTAAAGGGTGCGGGGAGTGAGGGGGAGAGTGGGATTAGACTGGGTGGGATATTAAAGGGTGCGGGGAGTGAGGGGAGAGTGGGATTAGACTGGGTGGGATATTAAAGGGTGTGGGGAGTGAGGGGGAGAGTGGGATTAGACTGGGTGGGATATTAAAGGGTGCGGGGAGTGAGGGGAGAGTGGGATTAGACTGGGTGGGATATTAAAGGGTGCGGAGAGTGAGGGGGAGAGTGGGATTAGACTGGGTGGGATATTGAAGGGTACGGGGAGTGAGGGGGAGAGTGGGATTAGACTGGGTTGGATATTGAAGGGTGTGTGGAGTGAGGAGGAGAGTGGGATTAGACTGGGTGGGATATTAAAGGGTGTGGGGAGTGAGCGGGAGAGTGGGATCAGCCTGGGTGGGATATCAAAGGGAGAGGGGGAGAGTGGGATTAGACTGGGTGGGATATTAAAGGGTGCGGGGAGTGAGGGGGAGAGTGGGATTAGACTGGGTGGGATAGTAAAGGTCTCGGGGAGTGAGGGGGAGAGTGGGATTAGACTGGGTGGGATGTTAAAGGGTGCGGGGAGTGAGGGGGAGAGTGGGATTAGACTGGGTGGGATATTAAAGGGTGCGGGGAGTGTGCGGGAGAGTGGGATTAGACTGGGTGGGATATTAAAGGGTGCGGGGAGTGAGGGGGAGAGTGGGATTAGACTGGGTGGGATATTAAAGGGTGTGGGGAGTGAGGGGGAGAGTGGGATTAGACTGGGTGGGATATTAAAGGGTGCGGGGAGTGAGGGGGAGAGTGGGATTAGCCTGGGTGGGATATTAAAGGGTGCGGGGAGTGAGGGGGAGAGTGGGATTAGACTGGGTGGGATATTAAAGGGTGTGGGGAGTGAGCGGGAGAGTGGGATTAGACTGGGTGGGATATTAAAGGGTGTGGGGAGTGAGGGGGAGAGTGGGATTAGCCTGGGTGGGATATTAAAGGGTGCGGGGAGTGAGGGGGAGAGTGGGATTAGACTGGGTGGGATATTAAAGGGTACGGGGAGTGAGGGGGAGAGTGGGATTAGACTGGGTGGGATATTAAAGGGTACGGGGAGTGAGGGGGAGAGCGGGATTAGACTGGGTGGGATATTAAAGGGTGCGGGGAGTGAGGGGGAGAGTGGGATTAGGCTGGGTGGGATGTTAAAGGGTGTGGAGAGTGAGCGGGAGAGTGGGATTAGACTGGGTGGGATGTTAAATGGTGCGGGGAGTGAGGGGGAGAGTGGAATTAGGCTGGGTGGGATATTGAAGGGTACGGGGAGTGAGGGGAAGAGTGGGATTAGACTGGGTGGGATATTAAAGGGTGCGGGGAGTGAGGGGGAGAGTGGGATTAGACTGGGTGGGATATTAAAGGGTGCGGGGAGTGAGGGGGAGAGTGGGATTAGACTGGGTGGGATATTAAAGGGTGCGGGGAGTGAGGGGAGAGTGGGATTAGACTGGGTGGGATATTAAAGGGTGTGGGGAGTGAGGGGGAGAGTGGGATTAGACTGGGTGGGATATTAAAGGGTGCGGGGAGTGAGGGGAGAGTGGGATTAGACTGGGTGGGATATTAAAGGGTGCGGAGAGTGAGGGGGAGAGTGGGATTAGACTGGGTGGGATATTGAAGGGTACGGGGAGTGAGGGGGAGAGTGGGATTAGACTGGGTTGGATATTGAAGGGTGTGTGGAGTGAGGAGGAGAGTGGGATTAGACTGGGTGGGATATTAAAGGGTGTGGGGAGTGAGCGGGAGAGTGGGATCAGCCTGGGTGGGATATCAAAGGGAGAGGGGGAGAGTGGGATTAGACTGGGTGGGATATTAAAGGGTGCGGGGAGTGAGGGGGAGAGTGGGATTAGACTGGGTGGGATAGTAAAGGTCTCGGGGAGTGAGGGGGAGAGTGGGATTAGACTGGGTGGGATGTTAAAGTGTGCGGGGAGTGAGGGGGAGAGTGGGATTAGACTGGGTGGGATATTAAAGGGTGCGGGGAGTGTGCGGGAGAGTGGGATTAGACTGGGTGGGATATTAAAGGGTGCGGGGAGTGAGGGGGAGAGTGGGATTAGACTGGGTGGGATATTAAAGGGTGTGGGGAGTGAGGGGGAGAGTGGGATTAGACTGGGTGGGATATTAAAGGGTGCGGGGAGTGAGGGGGAGAGTGGGATTAGCCTGGGTGGGATATTAAAGGGTGCGGGGAGTGAGGGGGAGAGTGGGATTAGACTGGGTGGGATATTAAAGGGTGTGGGGAGTGAGCGGGAGAGTGGGATTAGACTGGGTGGGATATTAAAGGGTGTGGGGAGTGAGGGGGAGAGTGGGATTAGCCTGGGTGGGATATTAAAGGGTGCGGGGAGTGAGGGGGAGAGTGGGATTAGACTGGGTGGGATATTAAAGGGTACGGGGAGTGAGGGGGAGAGTGGGATTAGACTGGGTGGGATATTAAAGGGTACGGGGAGTGAGGGGGAGAGCGGGATTAGACTGGGTGGGATATTAAAGGGTGCGGGGAGTGAGGGGGAGAGTGGGATTAGGCTGGGTGGGATGTTAAAGGGTGTGGAGAGTGAGCGGGAGAGTGGGATTAGACTGGGTGGGATGTTAAATGGTGCGGGGAGTGAGGGGGAGAGTGGAATTAGGCTGGGTGGGATATTGAAGGGTACGGGGAGTGAGGGGAAGAGTGGGATTAGACTGGGTGGGATATTAAAGGGTGCGGGGTGTGAGGGGGAGAGTGGGATTCGACTGGGTGGGATATTAAAGGGTGCGGGGAGTGAGCGGGAGAGTGGGATTAGACTGGGTGGGATATTAAAGGGTGCGGGGAGTGAGGGGGAGAGTGGAATTAGACTGGGTGGGATATTAAAGGGTGCGGGGAGTGAGGGGGAGAGTGGGATTAGACTGGGTGGGATATAAAAGGGTACGGGGAGTGAGGGGGAGAGTGGGATAAGACTGGGTGGGATATTAAAGGGTGTGGGGAGTGAGCGGGAGAGTGGGATTAGCCTGGGTGGGATATTAAAGGGTACGGGGAGTGAGAGGGAGAGTGGGATTAGACTGGGTGGGATATTAAAGGGTGTGGGGAGTGAGCGGGAGAGTGGGATTAGCCTGGGTGGGATATTAAAGGGTGCGGGGAGTGAGGGGGAGAGTGGGATTAGACTGGGTGGGATATTAAAGGGTACGGGGAGTGAGGGGGAGAGTGGGATTAGACTGGGTGGGATATTAAAGGGTGCGGGGAGTGAGGGGGAGAGTGGGATTAGACTGGGTGGGATATTAAAGGGTGCGGGGAGTGAGGGGGAGAGTGGGATTAGACTGGGTGGGATATTAAAGGGTACGGGGAGTGAGGGGGAGAGTGGGATTAGACTGGGTGGGATATTAAAGGGTACGGGGAGTGAGGGGGAGAGTGGGATTAGACTGGGTGAGATATTAAAGGGTACGGGGAGTGAGGGGGAGAGTGGGATTAGACTGGGTGGGATATTAAAGGGTACGGGGAGTGAGGGGGAGAGTGGGATTAGACTGGGTGGGATATTAAAGGGTGCGGGGAGTGAGGGGGAGAGTGGGATTAGACTGGGTGGGATATTAAAGGGTGCGGGGAGTGAGCGGGAGAGTGGGATTAGACTGGGTGGGATATTAAAGGGTGCGGGGAGTGAGGGGGAGAGTGGGATTAGACTGGGTGGGATATTAAAGGGTGTGGGGAGTGAGCGGGACAGTGGGATTAGACTGGGTGGGATATTAAAGGGTGTGGGGAGTGAGGGGGAGAGTGGGATTAGCCTGGGTGGGATATTAAAGGGTGCGGGGAGTGAGGGGGAGAGTGGGATTAGACTGGGTGGGATATTAAAGGGTACGGGGAGTGAGGGGGAGAGTGGGATTAGACTGGGTGGGATATTAAAGGGTGCGGGGAGTGAGGGGGAGAGTGGGATTAGACTGGGTGGGATATTAAAGGGTACGGGGAGTGAGGGGGAGAGTGGGATTAGACTGGGTGGGATATTAAAGGGTACGGGGAGTGAGGGGGAGAGCGGGATTAGACTGGGTGGGATATTAAAGGGTGCGGGGAGTGAGGGGGAGAGCGGGATTAGACTGGGTGGGATATTAAAGGGTGCGGGGAGTGAGGGGGAGAGTGGGATTAGACTGGGTGGGATATTAAAGAGTGAGGGGGAGAGTGGGATTAGACTGGATGGGATATTAAAGGGTGCGGGGAGTGAGGGGGAGAGTGGGATTAGACTGGGTGGGATATTAAAGGGTGCGGGGAGTGAGGGGGAGAGTGGGATTAGACTGGGTGGGATATTAAAGGGTGCGGGGAGTGAGGGGGAGAGTGGGATTAGACTGGGTGGGATATTAAAGGGTGCGGGGAGTGAGGGGAGAGTGGGATTAGACTGGGTGGGATATTAAAGTGTGCGGGGAGTGAGGGGGAGAGTGGGATTAGACTGGGTGGGATATTAAAAGGTATGGGGAGTGAGGGGGAGAAGGGGATTAGACTGGGTGGGATGTTAAAGGGTGCGGGGAGTGAGGGGGAGAGTGGGATTAGTCTGGGTGGGATATTAAAGGGTACGGGGAGTGAGGGGGAGAGTGGGATTAGACTGGGTGGGATATTAAAGGGTGCGGGGAGTGAGGGGGAGAGTGGGATTAGACTGGGTGGTATATTGAAGGGTGTGAGGAGTGAGGGGGAGAGTGGGATTAGACTGGGTGGGATATTAAAGGGTGCGGGGAGTGAGCGGGAGAGTGGGATTAGACTGGGTGGGATATTAAAGGGTGCGGGGAGTGAGCGGGAGAGTGGGATTAGACTGGGTGGGATATTAAAGGGTGCGGGGAGTGAGGGGGAGAGTGGGATTAGACTGGGTGGGATATTAAAGGGTGCGGGGAGTGAGGGGGAGAGTGGGATTAGACTGGGTGGGCTATTAAAGGGTGCGGGGAGTGAGGGGAGAGTGGGATTAGACTGGGTGGGATATTAAAGGGTGTGGGGAGTGAGGGGGAGAGTGGGATTAGACTGGGTGGGATATTAAAGGGTGCGGGGAGTGAGGGGAGAGTGGGATTAGACTGGGTGGGATATAAAAGTGTGCGGAGAGTGAGGGGGAGAGTGGGATTAGACTGGGTGGGATATTAAAGGGTGTGTGGAGTGAGGAGGAGAGTGGGATTAGACTGGGTGGGATATTAAAGGGTGTGGGGAGTGAGCGGGAGAGTGGGATTAGCCTGGGTGGGATATCAAAGGGAGAGGGGGAGAGTGGGATTAGACTGGGTGGGATATTGAAGGGTGTGTGGAGTGAGGAGGAGAGTGGGATTAGACTGGGTGGGATATTAAAGGGTGCGGGGAGTGAGGGGGAGAGTGGGATTAGACTGGGTGGGATAGTAAAGGTCTCGGGGAGTGAGGGGGAGAGTGGGATTAGACTGGGTGGGATGTTAAAGTGTGCGGGGAGTGAGGGGGAGAGTGGGATTAGACTGGGTGGGATATTAAAGCGTGCGGGGAGTGTGCGGGAGAGTGGGATTAGACTGGGTGGGATATTAAAGGGTGCGGGGAGTGAGGGGGAGAGTGGGATTAGACTGGGTGGGATATTAAAGGGTGTGGGGAGTGAGGGGGAGAGTGGGATTAGACTGGGTGGGATATTAAAGGGTGCGGGGAGTGAGGGGGAGAGTGGGATTAGCCTGGGTGGGATATTAAAGGGTGCGGGTGTGAGGGGGAGAGTGGGATTAGACTGGGTGGGATATTAAAGGGTGTGGGGAGTGAGCGGGAGAGTGGGATTAGACTGGGTGGGATATTAAAGGGTGTGGGGACTGAGGGGGAGAGTGGGATTAGCCTGGGTGGGATATTAAAGGGTGCGGGGAGTGAGGGGGTGAGTGGGATTAGACTGGGTGGGATATTAAAGGGTACGGGGAGTGAGGGGGAGAGTGGGATTAGACTGGGTGGGATATTAAAGGGTACGGGGAGTGAGGGGGAGAGCGGGATTAGACTGGGTGGGATATTAAAGGGTGCGGGGAGTGAGGGGGAGAGTGGGATTAGGCTGGGTGGGATGTTAAAGGGTGTGGAGAGTGAGCGGGAGAGTGGGATTAGACTGGGTGGGATGTTAAATGGTGCGGGGAGTGAGGGGGAGAGTGGAATTAGGCTGGGTGGGATATTAAAGGGTACGGGGAGTGAGGGGGAGAGTGGGATTAGACTGGGTGGGATATTAAAGGGTGCGGGGTGTGAGGGGGAGAGTGGGATTAGACTGGGTGGGATATTAAAGGGTGCGGGGAGTGAGGGGGAGAGTGGGATTAGACTGGGTGGGATATTAAAGGGTGCGGGGAGTGAGGGGAGAGTGGGATTAGACTGGTTGGGATATGAAAGGGTGCGGGGAGTGAGCGGGAGAGTGGGATTAGACTGGGTGGGATATTAAAGGGTGCGGGGAGTGAGGGGGAGAGTGGGATTAGACTGGGTGGGATATTAAAGGGTGCGGGGAGTGAGGGGGAGAGTGGGATTAGACTGGGTGGGATATAAAAGGGTACGGGGAGTGAGGGGGAGAGTGGGATTAGACTGGGTGGGATATTAAAGGGTGTGGGGAGTGAGCGGGAGAGTGGGATTAGCCTGGGTGGGATATTAAAGGGTACGGGGAGTGAGAGGGAGAGTGGGATTAGACTGGGTGGGATATTAAAGGGTGTGGGGAGTGAGCGGGAGAGTGGGATTAGCCTGGGTGGGATATTAAAGGGTGCGGGGAGTGAGCGGGAGAGTGGGATTAGACTGGGTGGGATATTAAAGGGTCCGGGGAGTGAGGGGGAGAGTGGGATTAGACTGGGTGGGATATTAAAGGGTGCGGGGAGTGAGGGGGAGAGTGGGATTAGACTGGGTGGGATATTAAAGGGTACGGGGAGTGAGGGGGAGAGTGGGATTAGACTGGGTGGGATATTAAAGGGTACGGGGAGTGAGGGGGAGAGCGGGATTAGACTGGGTGGGATATTAAAGGGTGCGGGGAGTGAGGGGGAGAGTGGGATTAGGCTGGGTGGGATGTTAAAGGGTGTGGAGAGTGAGCGGGAGAGTGGGATTAGACTGGGTGGGATGTTAAATGGTGCGGGGAGTGAGGGGGAGAGTGGAATTAGGCTGGGTGGGATATTGAAGGGTACGGGGAGTGAGGGGAAGAGTGGGATTAGACTGGGTGGGATATTAAAGGGTGCGGGGTGTGAGGGGGAGAGTGGGATTCGACTGGGTGGGATATTAAAGGGTGCGGGGAGTGAGCGGGAGAGTGGGATTAGACTGGGTGGGATATTAAAGGGTGCGGGGAGTGAGGGGGAGAGTGGAATTAGACTGGGTGGGATATTAAAGGGTGCGGGGAGTGAGGGGGAGAGTGGGATTAGACTGGGTGGGATATAAAAGGGTACGGGGAGTGAGGGGGAGAGTGGGATTAGACTGGGTGGGATATTAAAGGGTGTGGGGAGTGAGCGGGAGAGTGGGATTAGCCTGGGTGGGATATTAAAGGGTACGGGGAGTGAGAGGGAGAGTGGGATTAGACTGGGTGGGATATTAAAGGGTGTGGGGAGTGAGCGGGAGAGTGGGATTAGCCTGGGTGGGATATTAAAGGGTGCGGGGAGTGAGGGGGAGAGTGGGATTAGACTGGGTGGGATATTAAAGGGTACGGGGAGTGAGGGGGAGAGTGGGATTAGACTGGGTGGGATATTAAAGGGTGCGGGGAGTGAGGGGGAGAGTGGGATTAGACTGGGTGGGATATTAAAGGGTGCGGGGAGTGAGGGGGAGAGTGGGATTAGACTGGGTGGGATATTAAAGGGTACGGGGAGTGAGGGGGAGAGTGGGATTAGACTGGGTGGGATATTAAAGGGTACGGGGAGTGAGGGGGAGAGTGGGATTAGACTGGGTGAGATATTAAAGGGTACGGGGAGTGAGGGGGAGAGTGGGATTAGACTGGGTGGGATATTAAAGGGTACGGGGAGTGAGGGGGAGAGTGGGATTAGACTGGGTGGGATATTAAAGGGTGCGGGGAGTGAGGGGGAGAGTGGGATTAGACTGGGTGGGATATTAAAGGGTGCGGGGAGTGAGCGGGAGAGTGGGATTAGACTGGGTGGGATATTAAAGGGTGCGGGGAGTGAGGGGGAGAGTGGGATTAGACTGGGTGGGATATTAAAGGGTGTGGGGAGTGAGCGGGAGAGTGGGATTAGACTGGGTGGGATATTAAAGGGTGTGGGGAGTGAGGGGGAGAGTGGGATTAGCCTGGGTGGGATATTAAAGGGTGCGGGGAGTGAGGGGGAGAGTGGGATTAGACTGGGTGGGATATTAAAGGGTACGGGGAGTGAGGGGGAGAGTGGGATTAGACTGGGTGGGATATTAAAGGGTGCGGGGAGTGAGGGGGAGAGTGGGATTAGACTGGGTGGGATATTAAAGGGTACGGGGAGTGAGGGGGAGAGTGGGATTAGACTGGGTGGGATATTAAAGGGTACGGGGAGTGAGGGGGAGAGCGGGATTAGACTGGGTGGGATATTAAAGGGTGCGGGGAGTGAGGGGGAGAGCGGGATTAGACTGGGTGGGATATTAAAGGGTGCGGGGAGTGAGGGGGAGAGTGGGATTAGACTGGGTGGGATATTAAAGAGTGAGGGGGAGAGTGGGATTAGACTGGATGGGATATTAAAGGGTGCGGGGAGTGAGGGGGAGAGTGGGATTAGACTGGGTGGGATATTAAAGGGTGCGGGGAGTGAGGGGGAGAGTGGGATCAGACTGGGTGGGATATTAAAGGGTGCGGGGAGTGAGGGGGAGAGTGGGATTAGACTGGGTGGGATATTAAAGGGTGCGGGGAGTGAGGGGAGAGTGGGATTAGACTGGGTGGGATATTAAAGTGTGCGGGGAGTGAGGGGGAGAGTGGGATTAGACTGGGTGGGATATTGAAAGGTATGGGGAGTGAGGGGGAGAAGGGGATTAGACTGGGTGGGATGTTAAAGGGTGCGGGGAGTGAGGGGGAGAGTGGGATTAGTCTGGGTGGGATATTAAAGGGTACGGGGAGTGAGGGGGAGAGTGGGATTAGACTGGGTGGGATATTAAAGGGTGCGGGGAGTGAGGGGGAGAGTGGGATTAGACTGGGTGGTATATTGAAGGGTGTGAGGAGTGAGGGGGAGAGTGGGATTAGACTGGGTGGGATATTAAAGGGTGCGGGGAGTGAGCGGGAGAGTGGCATTAGACTGGGTGGGATATTAAAGGGTGTGGGGAGTGAGCGGGAGAGTGGGATTAGACTGGGTGGGATATTAAAGGGTGCGGGGAGTGAGGGGGAGAGTGGGATTAGACTGGGTGGGATATTAAAGGGTGCGGGGAGTGAGGGGGAGAGTGGGATTAGACTGGGTGGGATATTAAAGGGTGCGGGGAGTGAGGGGAGAGTGGGATTAGACTGGGTGGGATATTAAAGGGTGTGGGGAGTGAGGGGGAGAGTGGGATTAGACTGGGTGGGATATTAAAGGGTGCGGGGAGTGAGGGGAGAGTGGGATTAGACTGGGTGGGATATAAAAGGGTGCGGAGAGTGAGGGGGAGAGTGGGATTAGACTGGGTGGGATATTAAAGGGTACGGGGAGTGAGGGGGAGAGTGGGATTAGACTGGGTGGGATATTGAAGGGTGTGTGGAGTGAGGAGGAGAGTGGGATTAGATTGGGTGGGATATTAAAGGGTGTGGGGAGTGAGCGGGAGAGTGGGATTAGCCTGGGTGGGATATCAAAGGGAGAGGGGGAGAGTGGGATTAGACTGGGTGGGATATTGAAGGGTGTGTGGAGTGAGGAGGAGAGTGGGATTAGATTGGGTGGGATATTAAAGGGTGCGGGGAGTGAGGGGGAGAGTGGGATTAGACTGGGTGGGATAGTAAAGGTCTCGGGGAGTGAGGGGGAGAGTGGGATTAGACTGGGTGGGATGTTAAAGTGTGCGGGGAGTGAGGGGGAGAGTGGGATTAGACTGGGTGGGATATTAAAGGGTGCGGGGAGTGTGCGGGAGAGTGGGATTAGACTGGGTGGGATATTAAAGGGTGCGGGGAGTGAGGGGGAGAGTGGGATTAGACTGGGTGGGATATTAAAGGGTGTGGGGAGTGAGGGGGAGAGTGGGATTAGACTGGGTGGGATATTAAAGGGTGCGGGGAGTGAGGGGGAGAGTGGGATTAGCCTGGGTGGGATATTAAAGGGTGCGGGGTGTGAGGGGGAGAGTGGGATTAGACTGGGTGGGATATTAAAGGGTGTGGGGAGTGAGCGGGAGAGTGGGATTAGACTGGGTGGGATATTAAAGGGTGTGGGGACTGAGGGGGAGAGTGGGATTAGCCTGGGTGGGATATTAAAGGGTGCGGGGAGTGAGGGGGAGAGTGGGATTAGACTGGGTGGGATATTAAAGGGTACGGGGAGTGAGGGGGAGAGTGGGATTAGACTGGGTGGGATATTAAAGGGTACGGGGAGTGAGGGGGAGAGCGGGATTAGACTGGGTGGGATATTAAAGGGTGCGGGGAGTGAGGGGGAGAGTGGGATTAGGCTGGGTGGGATGTTAAAGGGTGTGGAGAGTGAGCGGGAGAGTGGGATTAGACTGGGTGGGATGTTAAATGGTGCGGGGAGTGAGGGGGAGAGTGGAATTAGGCTGGGTGGGATATTAAAGGGTACGGGGAGTGAGGGGGAGAGTGGGATTAGACTGGGTGGGATATTAAAGGGTGCGGGGTGTGAGGGGGAGAGTGGGATTAGACTGGGTGGGATATTAAAGGGTGCGGGGAGTGAGGGGGAGAGTGGGATTAGACTGGGTGGGATATTAAAGGGTGCGGGGAGTGAGGGGAGAGTGGGATTAGACTGGTTGGGATATGAAAGGGTGCGGGGAGTGAGCGGGAGAGTGGGATTAGACTGGGTGGGATATTAAAGGGTGCGGGGAGTGAGGGGGAGAGTGGGATTAGACTGGGTGGGATATTAAAGGGTGCGGGGAGTGAGGGGGAGAGTGGGATTAGACTGGGTGGGATATAAAAGGGTACGGGGAGTGAGGGGGAGAGTGGGATTAGACTGGGTGGGATATTAAAGGGTGTGGGGAGTGAGCGGGAGAGTGGGATTAGCCTGGGTGGGATATTAAAGGGTACGGGGAGTGAGAGGGAGAGTGGGATTAGACTGGGTGGGATATTAAAGGGTGTGGGGAGTGAGCGGGAGAGTGGGATTAGCCTGGGTGGGATATTAAAGGGTGCGGGGAGTGAGCGGGAGAGTGGGATTAGACTGGGTGGGATATTAAAGGGTACGGGGAGTGAGGGGGAGAGTGGGATTAGACTGGGTGGGATATTAAAGGGTGCGGGGAGTGAGGGGGAGAGTGGGATTAGACTGGGTGGGATATTAAAGGGTACGGGGAGTGAGGGGGAGAGTGGGATTAGACTGGGTGGGATATTAAAGGGTACGGGGAGTGAGGGGGAGAGTGGGATTAGACTGGGTGGGATATTAAAGGGTACGGGGAGTGAGGGGGAGAGTGGGATTAGACTGGGTGGGATATTGAAGGGTACGGGGAGTGAGGGGGAGAGTGGGATTAGACTGGGTGGGATATTAAAGGGTACGGGGAGTGAGGGGGAGAGTGGGATTAGACTGGGTGAGATATTAAAGGGTGCGTGGAGTGAGGGGGAGAGTGGGATTAGACTGGGTGGGATATTAAAGGGTGCGGGGAGTGAGGGGGAGAGTGGGATTAGACTGGGTGGGATATTAAAGGGTGCGGGGAGTGAGCGGGAGAGTGGGATTAGACTGGGTGGGATATTAAAGGGTGCGGGGAGTGAGGGGGAGAGTGGGATTAGACTGGGTGGGATATTAAAGGGTGTGGGGAGTGAGCGGGAGAGTGGGATTAGACTGGGTGGGATATTAAAGGGTGTGGGGAGTGAGGGGGAGAGTGGGATTAGCCTGGGTGGGATATTAAAGGGTGCGGGGAGTGAGGGGGAGAGTGGGATTAGACTGGGTGGGATATTAAAGGGTACGGGGAGTGAGGGGGAGAGTGGGATTAGACTGGGTGGGATATTAAAGGGTGCGGGGAGTGAGGGGGAGAGTGGGATTAGACTGGGTGGGATATTAAAGGGTACGGGGAGTGAGGGGGAGAGTGGGATTAGACTGGGTGGGATATTAAAGGGTACGGGGAGTGAGGGGGAGAGCGGGATTAGACTGGGTGGGATATTAAAGGGTGCGGGGAGTGAGGGGGAGAGCGGGATTAGACTGGGTGGGATATTAAAGGGAGCGGGGAGTGAGGGGGAGAGTGGGATTAGACTGGGTGGGATATTAAAGGGTGCGGGGAGTGAGGGGGAGAGTGGGATTAGACTGGGTGGGATATTAAAGGGTACGGGGAGTGAGGGGGAGAGTGGGATTAGACTGGGTGGGTAACTAAAGGGTGCGGGGAGTGAGGGGGAGAGTGGGATTAGACTGGGTGGGATATTAAAGGGTGTGGGGAGTGAGGGGGAGAGTGGGATTAGACTGGGTGGGATATTAAAGGGTACGGGGAGTGAGGGGGAGAGTGGGATTAGACTGGGTGGGATATTAAAGGGTACGGGCTGTGAGGGGGAGAGTGGGATTAGACTGGGTGGGATATTGAAGGGTGCGGGGATTGAGGGGGCGAGTGGGATTAGACTGGGTGGGATATTAAAGGGTACGGGGAGTGAGGGGGAGAGCGGGATTAGACTGGGTGGGATATTAAAGGGTACGGGGAGTGAGGACGAGAGTGGGATTAGACTGGGTGGGATATTGAAGGGTGTGGGGAGTGAGGGGGAGAGTGGGATTAGACTGGGTGGGATATTAAAGGGTACGGGGAGTGAGGGGGAGAGCGGGATTAGACTGGGTGGGATATTAAAGGGTGCGGGGAGTGAGGGGGAGAGCGGGATTAGACTGGGTGGGATATTAAAGGGTGCGGGGAGTGAGGGGGAGAGTGGGATTAGACTGGGTGGGATATTAAAGAGTGAGGGGGAGAGTGGGATTAGACTGGATGGGATATTAAAGGGTGCGGGGAGTGAGGGGGAGAGTGGGATTAGACTGGGTGGGATATTAAAGGGTGCGGGGAGTGAGGGGGAGAGTGGGATTAGACTGGGTGGGATATTAAAGGGTGCGGGGAGTGAGGGGGAGAGTGGGATTAGACTGGGTGGGATATTAAAGGGTGCGGGGAGTGAGGGGAGAGTGGGATTAGACTGGGTGGGATATTAAAGTGTGCGGGGAGTGAGGGGGAGAGTGGGATTAGACTGGGTGGGATATTAAAAGGTATGGGGAGTGAGGGGGAGAAGGGGATTAGACTGGGTGGGATGTTAAAGGGTGCGGGGAGTGAGGGGGAGAGTGGGATTAGTCTGGGTGGGATATTAAAGGGTACGGGGAGTGAGGGGGAGAGTGGGATTAGACTGGGTGGGATATTAAAGGGTGCGGGGAGTGAGGGGGAGAGTGGGATTAGACTGGGTGGTATATTGAAGGGTGTGAGGAGTGAGGGGGAGAGTGGGATTAGACTGGGTGGGATATTAAAGGGTGCGGGGAGTGAGCGGGAGAGTGGGATTAGACTGGGTGGGATATTAAAGGGTGTGGGGAGTGAGCGGGAGAGTGGGATTAGACTGGGTGGGATATTAAAGGGTGCGGGGAGTGAGGGGGAGAGTGGGATTAGACTGGGTGGGATATTAAAGGGTGCGGGGAGTGAGGGGGAGAGTGGGATTAGACTGGGTGGGATATTAAAGGGTGCGGGGAGTGAGGGGGAGAGTGGGATTAGACTGGGTGGGATATTAAAGGGTACGGGGAGTGAGGGGGAGAGTGGGATTAGACTGGGTGGGTAACTAAAGGGTGCGGGGAGTGAGGGGGAGAGTGGGATTAGACTGGGTGGGATATTAAAGGGTGTGGGGAGTGAGGGGGAGAGTGGGATTAGACTGGGTGGGATATTAAAGGGTACGGGGAGTGAGGGGGAGAGTGGGATTAGACTGGGTGGGATATTAAAGGGTACGGGCTGTGAGGGGGAGAGTGGGATTAGACTGGGTGGGATATTGAAGGGTGCGGGGATTGAGGGGGCGAGTGGGATTAGACTGGGTGGGATATTAAAGGGTACGGGGAGTGAGGGGGAGAGCGGGATTAGACTGGGTGGGATATTAAAGGGTACGGGGAGTGAGGACGAGAGTGGGATTAGACTGGGTGGGATATTGAAGGGTGTGGGGAGTGAGGGGGAGAGTGGGATTAGACTGGGTGGGATATTAAAGGGTACGGGGAGTGAGGGGGAGAGCGGGATTAGACTGGGTGGGATATTAAAGGGTGCGGGGAGTGAGGGGGAGAGCGGGATTAGACTGGGTGGGATATTAAAGGGTGCGGGGAGTGAGGGGGAGAGTGGGATTAGACTGGGTGGGATATTAAAGAGTGAGGGGGAGAGTGGGATTAGACTGGATGGGATATTAAAGGGTGCGGGGAGTGAGGGGGAGAGTGGGATTAGACTGGGTGGGATATTAAAGGGTGCGGGGAGTGAGGGGGAGAGTGGGATTAGACTGGGTGGGATATTAAAGGGTGCGGGGAGTGAGGGGGAGAGTGGGATTAGACTGGGTGGGATATTAAAGGGTGCGGGGAGTGAGGGGAGAGTGGGATTAGACTGGGTGGGATATTAAAGTGTGCGGGGAGTGAGGGGGAGAGTGGGATTAGACTGGGTGGGATATTAAAAGGTATGGGGAGTGAGGGGGAGAAGGGGATTAGACTGGGTGGGATGTTAAAGGGTGCGGGGAGTGAGGGGGAGAGTGGGATTAGTCTGGGTGGGATATTAAAGGGTACGGGGAGAGGGGGGAGAGTGGGATTAGACTGGGTGGGATATTAAAGGGTCGGGGAGTGAGGGGGAGAGTGGGATTAGACTGGGTGGTATATTGAAGGGTGTGAGGAGTGAGGGGGAGAGTGGGATTAGACTGGGTGGGATATTAAAGGGTGCGGGGAGTGAGCGGGAGAGTGGGATTAGACTGGGTGGGATATTAAAGGGTGTGGGGAGTGAGCGGGGAGAGTGGGATTAGACTGGGTGGGATATTAAAGGGTGCGGGGAGTGAGGGGGAGAGTGGGATTAGACTGGGTGGGATATTAAAGGGTGCGGGGAGTGAGGGGGAGAGTGGGATTAGACTGGGTGGGCTATTAAAGGGTGCGGGGAGTGAGGGGAGAGTGGGATTAGACTGGGTGGGATATTAAAGGGTGTGGGGAGTGAGGGGGAGAGTGGGATTAGACTGGGTGGGATATTAAAGGGTGCGGGGAGTGAGGGGAGAGTGGGATTAGACTGGGTGGGATATAAAAGGGTGCGGAGAGTGAGGGGGAGAGTGGGATTAGACTGGGTGGGATATTAAAGGATGTGTGGAGTGAGGAGGAGTAGGGGATTAGACTGGGTGGGATATTAAAGGGTGTGGGGAGTGAGCGGGAGAGTGGGATTAGCCTGGGTGGGATATCAAAGGGAGAGGGGGAGAGTGGGATTAGACTGGGTGGGATATTGAAGGGTGTGTGGAGTGAGGAGGAGAGTGGGATTAGACTGGGTGGGATATTAAAGGGTGCGGGGAGTGAGGGGGAGAGTGGGATTAGACTGGGTGGGATAGTAAAGGTCTCGGGGAGTGAGGGGGAGAGTGGGATTAGACTGGGGTGGGATGTTAAAGTGTGCGGGGAGTGAGGGGGAGAGTGGGATTAGACTGGGTGGGATATTAAAGCGTGCGGGGAGTGTGCGGGAGAGTGGGATTAGACTGGGTGGGATATTAAAGGGTGCGGGGAGTGAGGGGGAGAGTGGGATTAGACTGGGTGGGATATTAAAGGGTGTGGGGAGTGAGGGGGAGAGTGGGATTAGACTGGGGTGGGATATTAAAGGGTGCGGGGAGTGAGGGGGAGAGTGGGATTAGCCTGGGTGGGATATTAAAGGGTGCGGGTGTGAGGGGGAGAGTGGGATTAGACTGGGTGGGATATTAAAGGGTGTGGGGAGTGAGCGGGGAGAGTGGGATTAGACTGGGGTGGGATATTAAAAGGGTGTGGGGGATCTGAGGGGGAGAGTGGGATTAGCCTGGGTGGGATATTAATGGGTGCGGGGAGTGAGGGGGGGTGAGTGGGATTAGACTGGGTGGGATATTAAAGGGTACGGGGAGTGAGGGGGAGAGTGGGATTAGACTGGGTGGGATATTGGGGAGTGAGGGGGAGAGCGGGATTAGACTGGGTGGGATATTAAAGGGTGCGGGGAGTGAGGGGGAGAGTGGGATTAGGCTGGGTGGGATGTTAAAGGGTGTGGAGAGTGAGCGGGAGAGTGGGATTAGACTGGGTGGGATGTTAAATGGTGCGGGGAGTGAGGGGGAGAGTGGAATTAGGCTGGGTGGGATATTAAAGGGTACGGGGAGTGAGGGGGAGAGTGGGATTAGACTGGGTGGGATATTAAAGGGTGCGGGGTGTGAGGGGGAGAGTGGGATTAGACTGGGTGGGATATTAAAGGGTGCGGGGAGTGAGGGGGAGAGTGGGATTAGACTGGGTGGGATATTAAAGGGTGCGGGGAGTGAGGGGAGAGTGGGATTAGACTGGTTGGGATATGAAAGGGTGCGGGGAGTGAGCGGGAGAGTGGGATTAGACTGGGTGGGATATTAAAGGGTGCGGGGAGTGAGGGGGAGAGTGGGATTAGACTGGGTGGGATATTAAAGGGTGCGGGGAGTGAGGGGGAGAGTGGGATTAGACTGGGTGGGATATAAAAGGGTACGGGAGTGAGGGGGAGAGTGGGATTAGACTGGGTGGGATATTAAAGGGTGTGGGGAGTGAGCGGGAGAGTGGGATTAGCCTGGGTGGGATATTAAAGGGTACGGGGAGTGAGAGGGAGAGTGGGATTAGACTGGGTGGGATATTAAAGGGTGTGGGAGAGTGTGAGAGCGGGAGAGTGGGATTAGCCTGGGTGGGATATTAAAGGCTGCGGGGAGTGAGCGGGAGAGTGGGATTAGACTGGGTGGGATATTAAAGGGTACGGGGAGTGAGGGGGAGAGTGGGATTAGACTGGGTGGGATATTAAAGGGTGCGGGGAGTGAGGGGGAGAGTGGGATTAGACTGGGTGGGATATTAAAGGGTACGGGGAGTGAGGGGGAGAGTGGGATTAGACTGGGTGGGATATTAAAGGGTACGGGGAGTGAGGGGGAGAGCGGGATTAGACTGGGTGGGATATTAAAGGGTGCGGGGAGTGAGGGGGAGAGTGGGATTAGGCTGGGTGGGATGTTAAAGGGTGTGGAGAGTGAGCGGGAGAGTGGGATTAGACTGGGTGGGATGTTAAATGGTGCGGGGAGTGAGGGGGAGAGTGGAATTAGGCTGGGTGGGATATTGAAGGGTACGGGGAGTGAGGGGAAGAGTGGGATTAGACTGGGTGGGATATTAAAGGGGTGCGGGGGTGTGAGGGGGAGAGTGGGATTCGACTGGGTGGGATATTAAAGGGTGCGGGGAGTGAGCGGGAGAGTGGGATTAGACTGGGTGGGATATTAAAGGGTGCGGGAGTGAGGGGGAGAGTGGAATTAGACTGGGTGGGATATTAAAGGGTGCGGGGAGTGAGGGGGAGAGTGGGATTAGACTGGGTGGGATATAAAAGGGTACGGGGAGTGAGGGGGAGAGTGGGATTAGACTGGGTGGGATATTAAAGGGTGTGGGGAGTGAGCGGGAGAGTGGGATTAGCCTGGGTGGGATATTAAAGGGTACGGGGAGTGAGAGGGAGAGTGGGATTAGACTGGGTGGATATTAAAGGGTGTGGGGAGTGAGCGGGAGAGTGGGATTAGCCTGGGTGGGATATTAAAGGGTGCGGGGAGTGAGGGGGAGAGTGGGATTAGACTGGGTGGGATATTAAAGGGTACGGGGAGTGAGGGGGAGAGTGGGATTAGACTGGGTGGGATATTAAAGGGTGCGGGGAGTGAGGGGGAGAGTGGGATTAGACTGGGTGGGATATTAAAGGGTTGCGGGGAGTGAGGGGGAGAGTGGGATTAGACTGGGTGGGATATTAAAGGGTACGGGGAGTGAGGGGGAGAGTGGGATTAGACTGGGTGGGATATTAAAGGGTACGGGGAGTGAGGGGGAGAGTGGGATTAGACTGGGTGAGATATTAAAGGGTACGGGGAGTGAGGGGAGAGTGGGATTAGACTGGGTGGGATATTAAAGGGTACGGGGAGTGAGGGGGAGAGTGGGATTAGACTGGGTGGGATATTAAAGGGTGCGGGGAGTGAGGGGGAGAGTGGGATTAGACTGGGTGGGATATTAAAGGGTGCGGGGAGTGAGCGGGAGAGTGGGATTAGACTGGGTGGGATATTAAAGGGTGCGGGGAGTGAGGGGGAGAGTGGGATTAGACTGGGTGGGATATTAAAGGGTGTGGGGAGTGAGCGGGAGAGTGGGATTAGACTGGGTGGGATATTAAAGGGTGTGGGGAGTGAGGGGGAGAGTGGGATTAGCCTGGGTGGGATATTAAAGGGTGCGGGGGAGTGAGGGGGAGAGTGGGATTAGACTGGGTGGGATATTAAAGGGTACGGGGAGTGAGGGGGAGAGTGGGATTAGACTGGGTGGGATATTAAAGGGTGCGGGGAGTGAGGGGGAGAGTGGGATTAGACTGGGTGGGATATTAAAGGGTACGGGGAGTGAGGGGGAGAGTGGGATTAGACTGGGTGGGATATTAAAGGGTACGGGGAGTGAGGGAGCGGGATTAGACTGGGTGGGATATTAAAGGGTGCGGGGAGTGAGGGGGAGAGCGGGATTAGACTGGGTGGGATATTAAAGGGTGCGGGGAGTGAGGGGGAGAGTGGGATTAGACTGGGTGGGATATTAAAGAGTGAGGGGGAGAGTGGGATTAGACTGGATGGGATATTAAAGGGTGCGGGGAGTGAGGGGGAGAGTGGGATTAGACTGGGTGGGATATTAAAGGGTGCGGGGAGTGAGGGGGAGAGTGGGATTAGACTGGGTGGGATATTAAAGGGTGCGGGGAGTGAGGGGGAGAGTGGGATTAGACTGGGTGGGATATTAAAGGGTGCGGGGAGTGAGGGGAGAGTGGGATTAGACTGGGTGGGATATTAAAGTGTGCGGGGAGTGAGGGGGAGAGTGGGATTAGACTGGGTGGGATATTAAAAGGTATGGGGAGTGAGGGGGAGAAGGGGATTAGACTGGGTGGGATGTTAAAGGGTGCGGGGAGTGAGGGGGAGAGTGGGATTAGTCTGGGTGGGATATTAAAGGGTACGGGGAGTGAGGGGGAGAGTGGGATTAGACTGGGTGGGATATTAAAGGGTGCGGGGAGTGAGGGGGAGAGTGGGATTAGACTGGGTGGTATATTGAAGGGTGTGAGGAGTGAGGGGGAGAGTGGGATTAGACTGGGTGGGATATTAAAGGGTGCGGGGAGTGAGCGGGAGAGTGGCATTAGACTGGGTGGGATATTAAAGGGTGTGGGGAGTGAGCGGGAGAGTGGGATTAGACTGGGTGGGATATTAAAGGGTGCGGGGAGTGAGGGGGAGAGTGGGATTAGACTGGGTGGGATATTAAAGGGTGCGGGGAGTGAGGGGGAGAGTGGGATTAGACTGGGTGGGATATTAAAGGGTGCGGGGAGTGAGGGGAGTGGGATTAGACTGGGTGGGATATTAAAGGGTGTGGGGAGTGAGGGGGAGAGTGGGATTAGACTGGGTGGGATATTAAAGGGTGCGGGGAGTGAGGGGAGAGTGGGATTAGACTGGGTGGGATATAAAAGGGTGCGGAGAGTGAGGGGGAGAGTGGGATTAGACTGGGTGGGATATTAAAGGGTACGGGGAGTGAGGGGGAGAGTGGGATTAGACTGGGTGGGATATTGAAGGGTGTGTGGAGTGAGGAGGAGAGTGGGATTAGACTGGGTGGGATATTAAAGGGTGTGGGGAGTGAGCGGGAGAGTGGGATTAGCCTGGGTGGGATATCAAAGGGAGAGGGGGAGAGTGGGATTAGACTGGGTGGGATATTGAAGGGTGTGTGGAGTGAGGAGGAGAGTGGGATTAGATTGGGTGGGATATTAAAGGGTGCGGGGAGTGAGGGGGAGAGTGGGATTAGACTGGGTGGGATAGTAAAGGTCTCGGGGAGTGAGGGGGAGAGTGGGATTAGACTGGGTGGGATGTTAAAGTGTGCGGGGAGTGAGGGGGAGAGTGGGATTAGACTGGGTGGGATATTAAAGGGTGCGGGGAGTGTGCGGGAGAGTGGGATTAGACTGGGTGGGATATTAAAGGGTGCGGGGAGTGAGGGGGAGAGTGGGATTAGACTGGGTGGGATATTAAAGGGTGTGGGGAGTGAGGGGGAGAGTGGGATTAGACTGGGTGGGATATTAAAGGGTGCGGGGAGTGAGGGGGAGAGTGGGATTAGCCTGGGTGGGATATTAAAGGGTGCGGGGTGTGAGGGGGAGAGTGGGATTAGACTGGGTGGGATATTAAAGGGTGTGGGAGTGAGCGGGAGAGTGGGATTAGACTGGGTGGGATATTAAAGGGTGTGGGGACTGAGGGGGAGAGTGGGATTAGCCTGGGTGGGATATTAAAGGGTGCGGGGAGTGAGGGGGAGAGTGGGATTAGACTGGGTGGGATATTAAAGGGTACGGGGAGTGAGGGGGGAGAGTGGGATTAGACTGGGTGGGATATTAAAGGGTACGGGGAGTGAGGGGGAGAGCGGGATTAGACTGGGTGGGATATTAAAGGGTGCGGGGAGTGAGGGGGAGAGTGGGATTAGGCTGGGTGGGATGTTAAAGGGTGTGGAGAGTGAGCGGGAGAGTGGGATTAGACTGGGTGGGATGTTAAATGGTGCGGGGAGTGAGGGGGAGAGTGGAATTAGGCTGGGTGGGATATTAAAGGGTACGGGGAGTGAGGGGGAGAGTGGGATTAGACTGGGTGGGATATTAAAGGGTGCGGGGTGTGAGGGGGAGAGTGGGATTAGACTGGGTGGGATATTAAAGGGTGCGGGGAGTGAGGGGGAGAGTGGGATTAGACTGGGTGGGATATTAAAGGGTGCGGGGAGTGAGGGGAGAGTGGGATTAGACTGGTTGGGATATGAAAGGGTGCGGGGAGTGAGCGGGAGAGTGGGATTAGACTGGGTGGGATATTAAAGGGTGCGGGGAGTGAGGGGGAGAGTGGGATTAGACTGGGTGGGATATTAAAGGGTGCGGGGAGTGAGGGGGAGAGTGGGATTAGACTGGGTGGGATATAAAAGGGTACGGGGAGTGAGGGGGAGAGTGGGATTAGACTGGGTGGGATATTAAAGGGTGTGGGGAGTGAGCGGGAGAGTGGGATTAGCCTGGGTGGGATATTAAAGGGTACGGGGAGTGAGAGGGAGAGTGGGATTAGACTGGGTGGGATATTAAAGGGTGTGGGGAGTGAGCGGGAGAGTGGGATTAGCCTGGGTGGGATATTAAAGGGTGCGGGGAGTGAGCGGGAGAGTGGGATTAGACTGGGTGGGATATTAAAGGGTACGGGGAGTGAGGGGGAGAGTGGGATTAGACTGGGTGGGATATTAAAGGGTGCGGGGAGTGAGGGGGAGAGTGGGATTAGACTGGGTGGGATATTAAAGGGTACGGGGAGTGAGGGGGAGAGTGGGATTAGACTGGGTGGGATATTAAAGGGTACGGGGAGTGAGGGGGAGAGTGGGATTAGACTGGGTGGGATATTAAAGGGTACGGGGAGTGAGGGGGAGAGTGGGATTAGACTGGGTGGGATATTGAAGGGTACGGGGAGTGAGGGGGAGAGTGGGATTAGACTGGGTGGGATATTAAAGGGTACGGGGAGTGAGGGGGAGAGTGGGATTAGACTGGGTGAGATATTAAAGGGTGCGTGGAGTGAGGGGGAGAGTGGGATTAGACTGGGTGGGATATTAAAGGGTGCGGGGAGTGAGGGGGAGAGTGGGATTAGACTGGGTGGGATATTAAAGGGTGCGGGGAGTGAGCGGGAGAGTGGGATTAGACTGGGTGGGATATTAAAGGGTGCGGGGAGTGAGGGGGAGAGTGGGATTAGACTGGGTGGGATATTAAAGGGTGTGGGGAGTGAGCGGGAGAGTGGGATTAGACTGGGTGGGATATTAAAGGGTGTGGGGAGTGAGGGGGAGAGTGGGATTAGCCTGGGTGGGATATTAAAGGGTGCGGGGAGTGAGGGGGAGAGTGGGATTAGACTGGGTGGGATATTAAAGGGTACGGGGAGTGAGGGGGAGAGTGGGATTAGACTGGGTGGGATATTAAAGGGTGCGGGGAGTGAGGGGGAGAGTGGGATTAGACTGGGTGGGATATTAAAGGGTACGGGGAGTGAGGGGGAGAGTGGGATTAGACTGGGTGGGATATTAAAGGGTACGGGGAGTGAGGGGGAGAGCGGGATTAGACTGGGTGGGATATTAAAGGGTGCGGGGAGTGAGGGGGAGAGCGGGATTAGACTGGGTGGGATATTAAAGGGAGCGGGGAGTGAGGGGGAGAGTGGGATTAGACTGGGTGGGATATTAAAGGGTGCGGGGAGTGAGGGGGAGAGTGGGATTAGACTGGGTGGGATATTAAAGGGTACGGGGAGTGAGGGGGAGAGTGGGATTAGACTGGGTGGGTAACTAAAGGGTGCGGGGAGTGAGGGGGAGAGTGGGATTAGACTGGGTGGGATATTAAAGGGTGTGGGGAGTGAGGGGGAGAGTGGGATTAGACTGGGTGGGATATTAAAGGGTACGGGGAGTGAGGGGGAGAGTGGGATTAGACTGGGTGGGATATTAAAGGGTACGGGCTGTGAGGGGGAGAGTGGGATTAGACTGGGTGGGATATTGAAGGGTGCGGGGATTGAGGGGGCGAGTGGGATTAGACTGGGTGGGATATTAAAGGGTACGGGGAGTGAGGGGGAGAGCGGGATTAGACTGGGTGGGATATTAAAGGGTACGGGGAGTGAGGACGAGAGTGGGATTAGACTGGGTGGGATATTGAAGGGTGTGGGGAGTGAGGGGGAGAGTGGGATTAGACTGGGTGGGATATTAAAGGGTACGGGGAGTGAGGGGGAGAGCGGGATTAGACTGGGTGGGATATTAAAGGGTGCGGGGAGTGAGGGGGAGAGCGGGATTAGACTGGGTGGGATATTAAAGGGTGCGGGGAGTGAGGGGGAGAGTGGGATTAGACTGGGTGGGATATTAAAGAGTGAGGGGGAGAGTGGGATTAGACTGGATGGGATATTAAAGGGTGCGGGGAGTGAGGGGGAGAGTGGGATTAGACTGGGTGGGATATTAAAGGGTGCGGGGAGTGAGGGGGAGAGTGGGATTAGACTGGGTGGGATATTAAAGGGTGCGGGGAGTGAGGGGGAGAGTGGGATTAGACTGGGTGGGATATTAAAGGGTGCGGGGAGTGAGGGGAGAGTGGGATTAGACTGGGTGGGATATTAAAGTGTGCGGGGAGTGAGGGGGAGAGTGGGATTAGACTGGGTGGGATATTAAAAGGTATGGGGAGTGAGGGGGAGAAGGGGATTAGACTGGGTGGGATGTTAAAGGGTGCGGGGAGTGAGGGGGAGAGTGGGATTAGTCTGGGTGGGATATTAAAGGGTACGGGGAGTGAGGGGGAGAGTGGGATTAGACTGGGTGGGATATTAAAGGGTGCGGGGAGTGAGGGGGAGAGTGGGATTAGACTGGGTGGTATATTGAAGGGTGTGAGGAGTGAGGGGGAGAGTGGGATTAGACTGGGTGGGATATTAAAGGGTGCGGGGAGTGAGCGGGAGAGTGGGATTAGACTGGGTGGGATATTAAAGGGTGTGGGGAGTGAGCGGGAGAGTGGGATTAGACTGGGTGGGATATTAAAGGGTGCGGGGAGTGAGGGGGAGAGTGGGATTAGACTGGGTGGGATATTAAAGGGTGCGGGGAGTGAGGGGGGGGGAGTGAGGGGGAGAGTGGGATTAGACTGGGTGGGATATTAAAGGGTGCGGAGAGTGAGGGGGAGAGTGGGATTAGACTGGGTGGAATATTAAAGGGTACGGGGAGTGAGGAGGAGAGTGGGATTAGACAGGGTGGGATATTAAAGGGTGTGGGGAGTGTGCGGGAGAGTGGGATTAGCCTTGGTGGGATATTAAAGGGAGAGGGGGAGAGTGGGATTAGACTGGGTGGGATATTAAAGGGTGCGGGGAGTGAGGGGGAGAGTGGGATTAGACTGGGTGGGATAGTAAAGGTCTCGGGGAGTGAGGGGGAGAGTGGTATTAGACTGGGTGGGATATTAAAGGGTGCGGAGAGTGAGGGGGAGAGTGGGATTAGACTGGGTGGGATGTTAAAGGGTGCGGGGAGTGAGGGGGAGAGTGGGATTAGACTGGGTGGGATATTAAAGGGTGCGGGGAGTGAGGGGGAGAGTGGGATTAGACTGGGTGGGATATTAAAGGGTACGGGGAGTGAGGGGGAGAGTGGGATTAGACTGGGTGGGATATTAAAGCGTACGGGGAGTGAGGGGGAGAGTGGGATTAGACTGGGTGGGATATTAAAGGGTACGGGGAGTGAGGGGGAGAGTGGGATTAGACTGGGTGGGATATTAAAGGGTGCGGGGAGTGAGGGGGAGAGTGGGATTAGACTGGGTGGGATATTAAAGGGTGTGGGGAGTGAGGGGGAGAGTGGGATTAGACTGGGTGGGATATTAAAGGGTGCGGGGAGTGAGGGGGAGAGTGGGATTAGACTGGGTGGGATATTAAAGGGTGCGGGGAGTGTGCGGGAGAGTGGGATTAGACTGGGTGGGATATTAAAGGGTGCGGGGAGTGAGGGGGAGAGTGGGATTAGACTGGGTGGGATATTAAAGAGTGTGGGGAGTGAGGGGGAGAGTGGGATTAGACTGGGTGGAATATGAAAGGGTGCGGGGAGTGAGGGGGAGAGTGGGCTTAGCCTGGGTGGGATATTAAAGGGTGCGGGGAGTGAGGGGGAGAGTGGGATTAGACTGGGTGGGATATTAAAGGGTGTGGGGAGTGAGCGGGAGAGTGGGATTAGACTGGGTGGGATATTAAAGGGTGCGGGGAGTGAGGGGGAGAGTGGGATTAGACTGGGTGGGATATTAAAGGGTGCGGGGAGTGAGGGGGAGAGTGGGATTAGACTGGGTGGGATATTAAAGGTTGCGGGGAGTGAGGGGGAGAGTGGAATTAGACTGGGTGGGATATTAAAGGGTGCGGGGAGTGAGGGGGAGAGTGGGATTAGACTGGGTGGGATATTAAAGGGTACGGGGAGTGAGGGGGAGAGCGGGATTAGACTGGGTGGGATATTAAAGGGTACGGGGAGTGAGGGGGAGTGCGGGATTAGACTGGGTGGGGTATTAAAGGGTACGGGGAGTGAGGGGGAGAGTGGGATTAGACTGGGTGGGATATTAAAGGGTACGGGGAGTGAGGGGGAGAGTGGGATTAGTCTGGGTGGGATATTAAAGGGTACGGGGAGTGAGGGGGAGAGTGGGATTAGACTGGGTGGGATATTGAAGGGTGTGGGGAGTGAGGGGAGAGTGGGATTAGACTGGGTGGGATATTAAAGGGTGCGGAGAGTGAGGGGGAGAGTGGGATTAGACTGGGTGGAATATTAAAGTGTACGGGTAGTGAGGGGGAGAGTGGGATTAGACTGGGTGGGATATTGAAGGGTGTGGGGAGTGAGGAGGAGAGTGGGATTAGACTGGGTGGGATATTAAAGGGTGTGGGGAGTGAGCGGGAGAGTGGGATTAGCCTTGGTGGGATATTAAAGGGAGAGGGGGAGAGTGGGATTAGACTGGGTGGGATATTAAAGGGTGCGGGGAGTGAGGGGGAGAGTGGGATTAGACTGGGTGGGATAGTAAAGGTCTCGGGGAGTGAGGGGGAGAGTGGGATTAGACTGGGTGGGATATTAAGGGGTGCGGAGAGTGAGGGGGAGAGTGGGATTAGACTGGGTGGGATGTTAAAGGGTGCGGGGAGTGAGGGGGAGAGTGGGATTAGACTGGGTGGGATATTAAAGGGTGCGGGGAGTGTGCGGGAGAGTGGGATTAGACTGGGTGGGATATTAAAGGGTGCGGGGAGTGAGGGGGAGAGTGGGATTAGACTGGGTGGGATATTAAAGAGTGTGGGGAGTGAGGGGGAGAGTGGGATTAGACTGGGTGGGATATTAAAGGGTGCGGGGAGTGAGGGGGAGAGTGGGATTAGCCTGGGTGGGATATTAAAGGGTGCGGGGAGTGAGGGGGAGAGTGGGATTAGACTGGGTGGGATATTAAAGGGTGTGGGGAGTGAGCGGGAGAGTGGGATTAGACTGGGTGGGATATTAAAGGGTGCGGGGAGTGAGGGGGAGAGTGGGATTAGACTGGGTGGGATATTAAAGGGTGCGGGGAGTGAGGGGGAGAGTGGGATTAGACTGGGTGGGATATTAAAGGGTGCGGGGAGTGAGGGGGAGAGTGGAATTAGACTGGGTGGGATATTAAAGGGTGCGGGGAGTGAGGGGGAGAGTGGGATTAGACTGGGTGGGATATTAAAGGGTACGGGGAGTGAGGGGGAGAGCGGGATTAGACTGGGTGGGATATTAAAGGGTACGGGGAGTGAGGGGGACTGCGGGATTAGACTGGGTGGGGTATTAAAGGGTACGGGGGGAGAGTGGGATTAGACTGGGTGGGATATTAAAGGGTGCGGGGTGTGAGGGGGAGAGTGGGATTAGACTGGGTGGGATATTAAAGGGTGCGGGGAGTGAGGGGAGAGTGGGATTAGACTGGTTGGGATATTAAAGGGTGCGGGGAGTGAGGGGGAGAGTGGGATTAGACTGGGTGGGATATTAAAGGGTATGGGGAGTGAGGGGGAGAAGGGGATTAGACTGGGTGGGATGTTAAAGGGTGCGGGGAGTGAGGGGGAGAGTGGGATTAGTCTGGGTGGGATATTAAAGGGTACGGGGAGTGAGGGGGAGAGTGGGATTAGACTGGGTGGGATATTGAAGGGTGAGGGGAGTGAGGGGGAGAGTGGGATTAGACTGGGTGGGATATTAAAGGGTGCGGGGAGTGAGGGGGAGAGTGGGATTAGACTGGGTGGGATATTAAAGGGTGCGGGGAGTGAGGAGGAGAGTGGGATTAGACTGGGTGGGATATTAAAGGGTGCGGGGAGTGAGGGGGAGAGTGGGATTAGACTGGTTGGGATATTAAAGGGTTCGGGGAGTGAGGGGGAGAGTGGGATTAGCCTGGGTGGGATATTAAAGGGTGCGGGGAGTGAGGGGGAGAGTGGGATTAGACTGGGTGGGATATTAAAGGGTGTGGGGAGTGAGCGGGAGAGTGGGATTAGACTGGGTGGGACATTAAAGGGAGTGGGGAGTGAGGGGGAGAGTGGGATTAGCCTGGGTGGGATATTAAAGGGTGCGGGGAGTGAGGGGGAGAGTGGGATTAGACTGGGTGGGATATTAAAGGGTGCGGGGAGTGAGGGGGAGAGTGGGATTAGACTGGGTGGGATATTAAAGGGTGCGGGGAGTGAGGGGGAGAGTGGGATTAGACTGGGTGGGATATTAAAGGGTGCGGGGAGTGAGGGGGAGAGTGGGATTAGACTGGGTGGGATATTAAAGGGTACGGGGAGCGAGGGGGAGAGCGGGATTAGACTGGGTGGGATATTAAAGGGTGCGGAGAGTGAGGGGGAGACTGGGATTAGACTGGGTGGGATATTAAAGGGTGCGGGGAGTGAGAGGGAGAGTGGGATTAGACTGGGTGGGATATTAAATGGTGCGGGGAGTGAGGGGGAGAGTGGGATTAGACTGGGTGGGATATTAAAGGGTGCGGGGAGTGAGGGGGAGAGTGGGATTAGACTGGGTGGGATATTAAAGGGTACGGGGAGTGAGGGGGAGAGAGGGATTAGACCGGGTGGGATATTAAAGGGTACGGGGAGTGGGGGGGAGAGTGGGATTAGACTGGGTGGGATATTAAAGGGTGTGGGGAGTGAGGGGAGAGTGGGATTAGACTGGGTGGGATATTAAAGGGTGCGGGGAGTGAGGGGAGAATGGGACTGGACTGGGTGGGATATTAAAGGGTGCGGGGAGTGAGGGGGATAGTGGGATTAGACTGGGTGGGATATTAAAGGGTGTGGGGAGTGAGCAGGAGAATGGGATTCGACTGGGTGGGATATTAAAGGGTGTGGGGAGTGAGGGGGAGAAGGGGATTTGACTGGGTGGGATGTTAAAGGGTGCAGGGAGTGAGGGGGATAGTGGGATTAGTATGGGTGGGATATTAAAGGGTACGGGGAGTGAGGGGGAGAGTGGGATTAGACTGGGTGGGATATTAAAGGGTGCGGGGAGTGAGGGGGAGAGTGGGATTAGACTGGGTGGGATATTAAAGGGTGCGGGGAGTGAGGGGGAGAGTGGGATTAGACTGGGTGGGATATTAAAGGGTGCGGAGAGTGAGGGGGAGAGTGGGATTAGACTGGGTGGGATATTAAAGGGTACGGGTAGTGAGGGGGAGAGTGGGATTAGACTGGGTGGGATATTAAAGGGCTCGGGGAGTGAGGGGGAGAGTGGGATTAGACTGGGTGGGATATTGAAGGGTGTGGGGAGTGAGGAGGAGAGTGGGATTAGACTGGGTGGGATATTAAAGGTTGAGGGGAGTGAGGGGGAGAGTGGGATTAGACTGGGTGGGATTGTAAAGGTCTCGTGGAGTGAGGGGGAGAGTGGGATTAGACTGGGTGGGATATTAAAGGGAGCGGAGAGTGAGGGGGAGAGTGGGATTAGACTGGGTGGGATGTTAAAGGGTGCGGGGAGTGAGGGGGAGAGTGGGATTCGACTGGGTGGGATATTAAAGGGTGCGGGGAGTGTGCGGGAGAGTGGGATTAGACTGGGTGAAATATTAAAGGGTGCGGGGAGTGAGGGGGAGAGTGGGATTAGACTGGGTGCGATATTAAAGGGTGTGGGGAGTGAGGGGGAGAGTGGGTTTAGACTGGGTGGGATATTAAACGGCGCGGGGAGTGAGGGGGAGAGTGGGATTAGCCTGGGTGGGATATTAAAGGGTGCGGGGAGTGAGGGGGAGAGTGGGATTAGACTGGGTGGGATATTAAAGTGTGTGGGGAGTGAGCGGGAGAGTGGGATTAGACTGGGTGGGATATTAAAGGGTGTGGGGAGTGAGGGGGAGAGTGGGATTAGCCTGGGTGGGATATTAAAGGGTGCGGGGAGTGAGGGGGAGAGTGGGATTAGACTGGGTGGGATATTAAAGGGTACGGGGAGTGAGGGGGAGAGTGGGATTACACTGGGTGGGATATTAAAGGGTGCGGGGAGTGAGGGGGAGAGTGGGATTAGACTGGGTGGGATATTAAAGGGTACGGGGAGTGAGGGGGAGAGTGGGATTAGACTGGGTGGGATATTAAAGGGTACGGGGAGTGAGGGGGAGAGCGGGATTAGACTGGGTGGGGTATTAAAGGGTGCGGGGAGTGAGGGGGAGAGCGGGATTAGACTGGGTGGGATATTAAAGGGTGCGGGGAGTGAGGGGGAGAGTGGGATTAGACTGGGTGGGATATGAAAGGGTGCGGGGAGTGAGGGGGAGAGTGGGATTAGACTGGGTAGGATATTAAAGGGTGCGGGGTGTGAGGGGGAGAGTGGGATTCGACTGGGTGGGATATTAAAGGGTGCGGGGAGTGAGGGGAGAGTGGGATTAGACTGGTTGGGATATTAAAGGGTGCGGGGAGTGAGGGGGAGAGTGGGATTAGACTGGGTGGGATATTAAAGGGTATGGGGAGTGAGGGGGAGAAGGGGATTAGACTGGGTGGGATGTTAAAGGGTGCGGGGAGTGAGGGGGAGAGTGGGATTAGTCTGGGTGGGATATTAAAGGGTACGGGGAGTGAGGGGGAGAGTGGGATTAGACTGGGTGGGATATTGAAGGGTGTGGGGAGTGAGGAGGAGAGTGGGATTAGACTGGGTGGGATATTAAAGGGTGTGGGGAGTGAGGGGGAGAGTGGGATTAGACTGGGTGGGATATTAAAGGGTGCGGGGAGTGAGGGGGAGAGTGGGATTAGACTGGGTGGGATATTAAAGGGTGCGGAGAGTGAGGGGGAGAGTGGGATTAGACTGGGTGGGATATTAAAGGGTACGGGGAGTGAGGGGGAGAGTGGGATTAGACTGGGTAGGATATTGAAGGGTGTGGGGAGTGAGGAGGAGAGTGGGATTAGACTGGGTGGGATATTAAAGGGTGTGGGGAGTAAGCGGGAGAGTGGGATTAGCCTGGGTGGGATATTAAAGGGAGAGGGGGAGAGTGGGATTAGACTGGGTGGGATATTAAAGGGTGCGGGGAGTGAGGGGGAGAGTGGGATTAGACTGGGTGGGATAGTAAAGGTCTCGGGGAATGAGGGGGAGAGTGGGATTAGACTGGGTGGGATATTAAAGGGTGCGGAGAGTGAGGGGGAGAGTGGGATTAGACTGGGTGGGATATTAAAGGGTGTGGGGAGTGAGGGGGAGAGTGGAATTAGACTGGGTGGGATATTAAAGGGTGCGGGGAGTGAGGGGGTGAGTGGTATTAGACTGGGTGGGATATTAAAGGGTGTGGGGAGCGAGGGGGAGAGTGGGATTAGACTGGGTGGGATATTATAGGGTGCGGGGAGTGAGGGGGATAGTGGGATTAGACTGGGTGGGATATTAAAGGGTGCGGGGAGTGAGCAGGAGTGTGGGATTAGGCTGGGTGGGATATTAAAGGGTGTGGGGAGTGAGGGGGAGAGCGGGATTAGACTGGATGGGATATTAAAGGGTGCGGTGAGTGAGGGGGAGGGTGGGATTAGACTGGGTGGGATATTAAAGGGTGCGGGGAGTGAGGGGGAGAGTGGGATTAGACTGGATGGGATATTAAAGGGTGCGGTGAGTGAGGGGGAGAGTGGGATTAGACTGGGTGGGATATTAAAGGGTGCGGGGAGTGAGGGGGAGAGTGGGATTAGACTGGGTGGGATATTAAAGGGTGCGGGGAGTGAGGATTTTGGGATTAGGCTGTGCTGGTGGTGGTGAAATAGTTGGGCGACTGTAGCATGGGGTCTCGATGGGGGAGTTGGGGTATCGGAGGGAGGTGTCTTACGCTAAGCTTCCGTGGAACAATGCAAGAGGCCGCGGACGGTGAGGTCCGAGTGGGAGTGGGGTGGTGAATTAAAGTGACAGGCGACCGGAAGCTCGGGGTTACCCTTACAGACTGAACGGAGGTGTTCCGCAAAGCGGTCACCCAATCTGCGTTTGGTCTCCCTAGTGTAGAGGAGACCGCATCGTGAGCAGCGAATACAGTAATACTAGATTGCAAGAAGCACAAGTAAATCGCTGTTTCACCTGGAAGGGATGTTTGGGGCCCTGGACCCTCTTAATGGGACCAGTCCCATGACTGCAGCCTCCAAAATATAATTCTCCAAAATATAATCAAGGGGGCCAAGAGCAACAAAGAAAGATCTGGCTGTGGTCTTCAACTGGTCTAAAAAGGATGGGAGTACCGAGGTTCATTCATAGAAACATAGATAGGAGCAGGAGTAGGCCATTCGGCCCCTCGAGCCTGCTCCGCCATTCAATGCGATCATGGCTGATCATCCAAATTCAGTACCCAGGCCCTGCTTTCTCCCCATACCCCTTGATCCCTTTAGCCTTAAGAAATATATCCAACTCCTTCTTGAATATATTTAATGAATTGGCCTCTACCGCCTTCTGTGGTAGAGAATTCCACAGGTTCACCACTCTCTGGGTGAAAAAATTCCTCCTCATTTCTGTCCTAAATGGCTTACCCCTTATCCTTAGACTGTGACCCCTGGTTCTGGACTCCCCGACCATCGGGAATATCCTTCCTGCATCTAGTCTGTCCAGTCCTGTCCGAATTTTATAAGTTTCAATGAGATCCCCTCTCATTCTTCTAAACTCCAGCGAGTATAAGCCCAATCAACCCAATCTTGGCTTTCATTGCAAGGGGGATGGAGTATAAAAGCAGGGAAGCCTTGCTTCAGTTATACAGGGTACTGGTGAGGCCATACCTGGAATACTGCGTACAGTTTTGGTTTCCATATTTAAGAAAAGATATACTTGCTCTCGAGGCAGTTCAGAGAAGGTTCACTCGGTTGATTCCGGAGATGAGGGGGTTGACTTATGAGGAAAGCTTGAGTAGGTTGGGACTCTACTCATTGGAGTTCAGAAGAATGAGAGGTGGTCTTATCGAAACATATAAGATTGTGAGGGGGCTTGATCGGGTGGATGCGGGGAGACTAGAACTAGGGGGCATAATCTTAGAATAAGGGGCTGCCCTTTCAAAACTGAGATGAGGAGAAACTTCTTCACTCAGGGTAGTAAATCTATGGAATTTGCTACCTCAGAGAGCTGTGGAAGCTGCGACATTAAATAAATTTAAAACGGAGATAGACAGTTTCCTAGCTGATAAGGGAATTAGGGGTTACGGGGAGCGGGCAGGGAAGTGGACGTGAGTCTAGGTTCGGATCAGCCATGATCCTATTGAATGGCAGAGCAGGCCCGAGGGGCCGTATAGCCTACTCCTGCTCCTACTTCTTATGTTCTTATGTTCTAATCTCTCCTCATACGTCATTCCTGCCATCCCAGGTATTAGCCTGGTGAACCTTCGCTGAACTCCTTCCATGGCAAGAACATCCTTCCTCAGATAAGGCGACCAAAACTGCACACAATACTCAAGGTGTGGTCTCACCAAGGCCCTGTACAACTGCAGCAAGACATCCTTGTTCCTGTACTCAAACCCTCTCGCTATGAAGGCCAACATACCATTCACCTGGTGGAGAGCGCCCATGCCTTATTGTTGTCCTCGAACCTCACCATCACATCGACCACCGCTATCTCCTGCCCTTTGGTAAATATGATGTCAAGCTTCCACAGTCTCCCACCCTGGGTTGTGAATCTGGGCTCGATGTGTGACATCCACCCGTGTTTGGACATCTGCGGCTGGATTTTCATTGGGCCGTGGAGGCGGGTTTGGAGGCGTGTAGGGAGGTTAAAATCCCAAAATCGGGGGGGGCACGAACCCATCCCGCCCCCCAACCCGCCTCCATGCCAGTTTCAAAGGAGGCGGGTGTAGTGTATGTACCTTTAAGGGGAGAACTACTTTTTACAGCTCCTGTATACTGTAGTACCGGCAGTGACCACACCTGTATATAAACCCTGAGTAGGGATCCATACTATTAGTTTTAGAGTAACCCTCATTCAGTAAACACCTGTTGTTTGTTATCTGCAGTCTCTGTCTATTTATTGAAGGACACCATACATCAAGATACACGGATTTAACAGTGGCGACGAGTGGATTCAAACCTACCTGCAACTCTGCATCACCTCCCAGGGATTCGCTCCTGGAGAACAGTGAAAGAAGGAGGCCGAGTCCAGAAATACGGGCGTCGACCATCCAGAGAAGACTTGAGCATCGCAGAGGAGGCTGTGGAGAGCTGGGCTTGGTTCTCCAGTCACGACAATCCAGCGCAACGGGCTGGCAACAGGTACGGCGCAGGCCCTTCCCAGACAGCGGCGGCTGGAGCCGACCGACGGCACAGATAAAGGCCGAGCAGCGTCGATGGGGTAAGAGAGAGGGTAAAGCGCACAGGGCGCAGCCGGGGTTGAAGACTGAGCGGCGTCGACGAAAACAAAAAAAAGAGAGGGTAAAGCGCACAGGGCGCAGCCGGGGTTCGGGACCGAGCGGCGTCAACGAGAGAGGCGCGCAGGAAAACGCGCAGAGCGCAGTCAGTGATCAAGGGCCGAGCAGCGTCCACAGAGAAGAAAGGGAAGCGCGGGAGACGCCATCTGAGCCGCAGCGGAGAAGGGAGAGCGTGGGAGACGCCATTTTTTTTTTAGCCACAGCGGAGCAGAAGGGAGAGCGCGGGAGACGCCATTTTGTTTGAGCCGCAGCGGAGAAGGGAGAGCGCGGGAGATGCCATTTTGTTTGAGCCGCAGCGGAGAAGAAGGGAGAGCGCAGGAGATGCCATTTTGAGCCAGTCTAACCACGCCCAGGGATGCCGAAGAGTGGCAGTGTCACAGCGTTCGACAGTGAAGTCGAAGATTGGACGACATGTGTCAAACGCATAGAAGTGTACTGCAAGGCAAATGAAGTGCCAGATGACAGGAAAGCGCTGGTATTGTTGAATTCAATGGGTGCAAAAACGTATGGCTTACTGCGAAACCTAGTAACCCCAGAGAAGCCAGCGGAAAAGGATTTTGAAAACATAGTGTCAAAACTACAGGACCACTTAGACGCCACACCGCTGCTGATAGCGGAAAGATTTAAGTTTCACAAAAGGAACCAGCATAAAGATGAAAGTAATGCTGAGTTTTTAACAGAACTGCGCAAGCTATCGAAACACTGCCAGTTTGGAACGGGACTAGCAGATACTTTAAGGGGCAAGTTTGTGTGTGGGCTTCAAAGTGAAGGAACCCAGAAACGGCTTCTATCAGAAAAGGATCTTACGCTGGACAAGGCTTTCAGCATGGCAGTATCACACGAAGCAGCAGCACGGGGCGTGGCAGAGATACAACGGAGACCGCAAGAATATGGCACAAATGAAATGTCATACGGAACAGTAAAGTGCTATCGCTGCGGCAGAACAACACACGACCATAAGGATTGCTGGTTCAAGGACAAAGTGTGCAGGCAGTGTGGAAAAGTAGGACACATAGCAAGAGTCTGCAGGTCAGAAAAGAAAACCAGCAGCAAGAAATCCCCACAGGAGAAGTACAAGAAGGTACATAAGGTGACGGAGAGTAGTTCAGACGAACTGCAGAGTGACACAGACTCCAGAAGCAAGGAGCTGGGTTGTCTCAAACTACATAATGTGATCAAAACGGAGGATCACCAAACTATCTGTGTCACGCTCAAGATAGCCGGAGTCCAAGTGAAAATGGAATTGGACACAGGATCAGCCCTAACAGTCATAAACCGAAGGGACTACAAGCAGCTATTCTCACATATACCCTTGAGAGATACGGAGATTGTCTTGAAGACGGACACGGGGCAAAAAGTCTACCCCAAAGGAAAAATAAGGGTGAACGTTATATATAACGGCAAGGAAACACCAAAATTGGACCTATATGTATTGCCAGATGGAGGACCACCACTACTAGGGCGTGAATGGATCCGGAAGATACAGCTAGATTGGCATTCCATACAAGCACTGACTGTAGAAGCCAAAAAGGATGATGACATCACACCTGGACGACTGTCAAAAATGCTAACTGACGCACAAGAAGTGTTCCAGGAGGGACTCGGAACACTAAAAGGCATAACAGCGACGATTAAAATAGAGGAAAATGCAAGCCCAAAGTTTTTTAAGGCCAGACCGGTACCTTATGCGATCTGCCCAGCCGTCGAAGCAGAGCTGGAAGGTTTGGAACGTTCAGGAGTACTGTCCAAAGTGGACTGGAGCGAGTGGGCTACACCCATCGTTCCTGTAATGAAGAGGTCGTTGAGTAATACGCCTGGGGAACTGAAATAAAGAATAGATTTGCCTTTCTAATCTAGGCTTTATTAACTTAAAAATCCGGTAGCACATCTTCAACACCCAGTCCCAACTAAAGGCTGGAAAGAACTGAATTTAAGATGGCCACCACAAATCACATGACATCAACTACCAATGAGATTACAGCATATATCCCAAGGCAGGAAACAAACAACCAATCACAATACTTCTTACTAAACATAAAGAATAATCACCACATTCACCCCTCCTTTTAAAATATACTCCAACCTAAATAACCTTTACAATTTATAATTAATTATTTACAACTAAAACTATGCACAGACAAAATAAAACTATTCAACATGACACAATACTAAGTGAGCAACAACAAATAGTAACATTGCACATAAGTATTAAGTATCTCTCAACTAAAACAATATAATATAATATTTCAACAATTTTAAAACATTACTATCAATTTAAAAGTCCATTTTCAATCGGTCGACCGGATATCTTGTTCGTGTCGACCTTCTTAACCTTGGTGAAATTCCTTGCCCTCCCACACCAGGAGACACAGAAGTATCTTCTGCAGGAAGGCTATCCATATCCCGATTTTCAACGGTTTCCGGATTAGAAATCCCATCAGGAGGTAAACTGGGACGGTCATGAACATCCATCGAGGGCTGACTAATAGAAGTATAATTATCTGCAGTCGGATTGGAAATATTCGTAGTGTCTGTAACAGCATCCACATTATCTGAATCATGACTATTGTTAATATCCTCAGAAGAGGGCTGGCCACCATAAGGAGCCAAGTCTTTAATTGAAACGGTACTTTCTTTCCCATCTTGGAATCGAATATGAGCATATTGGGAATTTGCCTCCAACAGCTCCACCTCCTCCACTAAAGGATCATATTTTGACAATCTAACATGGCGTCAAAGCAGCACAGGTCCCTGCATAGTAAGCCATGAAGGTACCGAATATCCCGTAGTAGATCTCCGCGGATAGTTAAAGAGCCTTTCATGGGGGGTCACATTAGTAGCCGTTGAAAGCAATGATCTAATGGAATGCAGGGCATCAGGCAGTACCATTTCCCACTGTGTATTCTTAAGGTTCCGGGATGTCAAAGCCAACATAACTGCCTTCCAGATCACCCCATTGTATCGTTCGCACTGTCCATTACCCTGGGGATTATACGGGGTAGTTCTGCTAGTAGAAATTCCCCGACTCTGAAGGTATTCCTTCAACTGGGAAGACATAAAAGAACTTCCCTGATCCGAATGGATATACGCAGGCATCCCAAAGATGACAAAAAGTTGAGTCAGACATTTGATAACTGTAGCAGCTGATACACCTGCGCAAGGAAAAGCAAAAGGGAACCTTAAACTCATCCACAACAGTAAATATATATCGGTTTTGAGTAGTTGAAGGAAGAGGCCCCTTGAAATCGACGCTCAAACGTTCAAAAGGAGAAGTAGCCTTTATAAGATGAGCTCGTTGAGGCTTAAAGAAATTCGGTTTACACCGAGCACAGATAGAATATGATGAAGTCATCCGCTTGACGTCTTCAACTGAAAAGGGCAAATTCTTACAGCGTACGAAGTGTATCATCCTCGTAACCCCAGGATGGCATAAGGCATTGTGAAGATTAATAAGCGTATCTCCGTGAATCACAGAACAATAAGCCCTCGACACCGCATCAGCAGCAACATTATCCTTCCCCGGACGATAAACTATATCAAAATGGTAACATGCCAACTCAATCCTCCACCTCATTATTTTATCATTCTTAATCTTTCCAAAATGTTTGACATCAAACATAAAGGACACAGACTTTTGATCAGTTACCAACGTAAAATGTCGCCCCGATAAATAATGTCTCCATTTACGCAGTGCTTCTACTATTGCATACGCCTCTTTCTCTATTGAAGAATGACTTTTTTCACTATTGTTCAAGGTACGTGAGAAAAAGGCCACAGGTCTTCCATTTTGGTTCAGAGTAGCCCCAATTGCAAAATCAGAAGCGTCCGTCTCAATCACAAAAGGAACCTGCTCATCAATAGAATGCACAACTGCTCCAAGGATATCCTTTTTAAAATTATCAAAACACGTCCTGGCCTCCCATGATAGAGGATATGTCGTAACCCGAATAAGAGGCCGGATCTTCTGTGAAAAATTTGCAATCCAATTAGAATAGTAAGAAAACAGTCCAACAACTCGTTGCAAAGCCTCAGAATTAGTAGGACAAGGTAAATCAATCAATGGTCGCAGACGTTCTGGGTCTGGTTTAATCTTGTTTCCCGAGATAATGTACCCCAGTAGATTTACCTCAGTGGTCGAAAAGGTACACTTCTCTTTATTGAAAGTTAAACCAACTTTTTCCGCAGCTTGAAGGAATCTTTCTAAATTAGAATCATGCTCCACCCTTGATTCGCCACACACTGTGATGTCATCTAAATATGAAAAGGTGTCAGAGAGAGAGTTATCACTTATAAAAGCATCCATTGCCCGTTGAAAACAAGCAACACCATTAGTAACACCAAATGGTATTCGACAAAACTGATACAGCTTTCCACCAGCCTCAAAGGCCGTATATGGTTGATCCTTCTTAACAATAGGAATCTGATGATAAGCACTCTTTAGGTCAATAGTGCTAAAAACCTTATACTGAGATACTTTATTGATAAGCTCATCAATCTTAGGCAAAGGGTACGCATCTAATTGAGTATACCTATTAATAGTTTGGGAATAGTCTATCACCATTCATTTCTTATGTCTCTCGTTAGTTGTGACAACTACCTGTGCCCGCCAAGGCGAACAACTAGGTTCAATGATTCCTTCCAATAAGAGACGTTGAACTTCAGAATTAATAAATTCTCTATCCTGACTGCTATACCTTCTTGACTTGGTAGCAATTGGCTTACAATCCGGCATCAAATATCATGATAATGGAGAAATGGATAAAGAGGTTAATCCACAAATAGATAAAGGTGGCTTAGTCCCTCCAAATGAAAGACTGAGACTCTCGTGTAACTGAAGCACATCATGACCAATCAAAATATCCGCACAGAGATTAGGCAAAACAGATAGGCGTATATCAGTATACATATTACCTAGAAGAATCAATTTCACAAGGCAACAACCAGCTACTTGTGAAGTGAGAGTCGTCTGAGCCATACACACCTGATAGGAAACAGGCGAAATTTTCAAATGCTTCTCCTTTGCAAACTGAAGACTTATAAAACTCTCGGTACTGCCCGTATCTATAAGGGCCTTCACTTCCAACCCATTAACTTGGGCCGTAACTATAGCTTTGTTTAGGCCATGAGCAAATGCAGCAGAAATTGATGCAATAAACGCCCTATCTAAAGGCTGAATAGTCACAGAGGAGGTAATTGAACCTGATGATTTACACACACGTGCGTAATGACCTCTCTTGCCGCATTTACTACACACAGCCTCCCGAGCAGGACACTTCAGACGAGGGTGCCGGACGTTCCCACAAAAATAACACTTCTGAATCCTAGAGGCAACAGTCGCTGAAGTAGAAACTGTTTCAGAATCGAGTAAACCACTCCTATTAAGTCCACATAATTCCTTTTCATCCGGAACTGCCGAAACCACAGTCACAGGCCGATTAAAAAGAGCATAAGAATCCGAACTTCTCTGAGCCACATCCAATGTAGAAGCTTGCTCAAAAGCACTCTTAAGATCCAAAGTCTTATTTTCTAACAACCGCTGACGAATTGATCTAGACAGTAATCCATTAATAAAAGCATCCCGTACCGATTCTTCCTTATATTCTTCAGCCGTCACGGCCTTATAATTACAGTTAACACTAAGGCACCGAAGTGCTTGTAAATAAGTATCCAAAGATTCTCCCACCTGCTGCCTACGGGCAGATAGAAGGTGACGTGCAAATACCTCATTCTTTGGTTTAACAAAAATCTTTTCCAATTTAGAAATAGCCACTTCGTAAGTTTTACAGTCCAAAATATACTTATACACATCTGGAGCAATGTAGTTGATCAGCATATTCAGCTTATTTAGAGACTCTTGATCCAACACGCCCAAAAAGTTTTTAAATGTACAATACCAATGTTTCCATTTATCATCCACTCCTGCAGAATTAGGGTCAGCATTGAATCGTTCTGGTTGAAGATATCGCTCCATTCTGACATAAAGTTAATAAATTGAAATAAAGAATAGATTTGCCTTTCTAATCTAGGCTTTATTAACTTTAAAATCCGGTAGCACATCTTCAACACCCAGTCCCAACTAAAGGCTGGAAAGAACTGAATTTAAGATGGCCACCACAAATCACATGACATCAACTACCAATGAGATTACAGCATATATCCCAAGGCAGGAAACAAACAACCAATCACAATACTTCTTACTAAACATAAATAATAATCACCACAGGAACCAAAGAAGGTTCGCATCTGTGGGGACTTTAAGGTGACAGTGAACCCAGTCCTTCACATTGTACAATATCCGCTTCCGCGGATTGAAGATACTTTCGCCTCGCTATCTGGAGGGAAACGCTTCACTAAGATTGATCTGGCCCAGGCGTACCTGCAAATGGAGGTAGAGGAAGCCTCGAAACAGTACCTCACGATCAACACTCATAAAAGGTCTCTACCAATACAACTGGCTGGTGTTCAGGGTAGCATCAGCTCCGGCTATTTGGCAAAGGGCAATGGATCAAGTCCTGCAAGGGATTCCAGGGACCCAGTGTTATTTGGACGACATCCTGGTCACGGGCGAAAATGACAGTGATCACCTCGCCAACCTGGAGCAGGTGCTCACTAGATTGAAGGATTATGGGCTCCGAGCTAATCGCCACAAATGCGAGTTTTTCCAGAAGCAGATCTCGTATTGTGGCCACGTTATTGATGAAGAGGGGAGTCTACGTCCTAGGAGACCAAATATTTGCCCAAAACAGCTCAAAAAATTAACTCGAGAGTTTCAAATCTTAGCTGATTGGTCTCTGCTGGGTCCATGTATGGCTCAGTCCTACTGTCAGGGGTGTGGGAGCCACGGGGCCGTGTAGATACGGGGCCGTGCTCTCCGGGCAAGGTAGGTTCTGGACCCAAGTGCAGAAACCAGGCTAGAGGCAGGTATACAGTACTTTGTTTGAACTTTACTAGATTCACACATAACTAGATTCACACAAGGAACACAACAACATACATAAGAACTCGAGACAAGTTACAAAATGGCTAGTCAAGATAGGAACTCAGGACAGCTTCCATGAGGCAACCTACTTGTCCATACTGAGCTGGGATAAGCTTACCACAAGCGCAACCAGCTTGCCGAGACGAGACTCGAGACAAGCTATCACAAGGGGCTACCACAGGGGTAAAGGCTTATCAATACAGAGCTCAAGACAAGCGCCAACATGGCAACACGCTAGTCCAGCCCAGCACCTTATCAAGACTAAGAACAACAAGAACACAGACTTAGATACATCTTAAATACAGAGCTCGAGAGAACCATGGCAGCCAGCTAGTCAAAGCCAGGAGCCACAGAGCGAAGGCTAGTCCCCAGTTCCCCGGTTAGGACTGAGCACAGAGGAAAGCAACCACAGAACTTATATACCAAGAAAACCAGGTGAAACCCATGAACAGCTAACAGGCCGTTAAGAATTAACACAGGAGGCTAGGAACAATTAACAAAGGGCTAGAAACAATTAACAAGGAAACAAACAAATGAAGGTGCCATCTAGAGGCTACAGAAGGAACTGACTAGCACCCTCACAGGACCCCCTCCCCTAGGGACGGCTCCTGACGTTCCCTCTGGACAATCAGGATGGCGACAGCGAAAATCCCTGAGGAGTTCAGGGGCTCGAAAACAGGGCTCGAATACACAGGGCTCGAATACACAGGGCTCGAATACACAGGGCTCATCTTCTTAGCTTTTCAAGCAATGATAATTCCCATTCCAACTGTTCACAAACTGCAGATGTTCAGAATTCTCAAGACAGAATCATCCTCCTCATCCACTAGTGGCAAGGACATGTCGTGGCAATCATATGACCAAAATCTTGTAAGCAACAGAGTCATCGTTCTCCAGAGTTAGCACGCTCAATGGATTATATTTGTCCAGGAGAACTCAAAGGTATCCAATCCAGGAGAGCTCAAAAGTTGTCTTGTCCAGGACAGCTCGAAAATTCAACTTGTCCAGGAGAACTCGAGAGTCTATACGATCCAGAAGAACTCGAAAGTTTAACCTGTCCAGGAGAGCTTGAGAGTTTAATTTGTCCAGGAGAGCTTGAAAACTTAATTTGCCCAGAAGAACTTGAAAGTCTCTCTTTTGTAGGAGAATTTGAAAGCTTAACACAATAAAGGTCCAAAAGACTTGAAAGTTCACTTGAATTTAACACAGGAGACTTGAAAATTTACACAAAAAATCTAACACAGTAGAGGCCCAGGAAGCTTGAGAATTTACTTGGGGTTTAACACAGTAGAGGCCCAGGAAGCTTGAGAATTTACTTGGGGTTTAACACAGTAGAGGCCCAGGAAGCTTGAGAATTTACTTGGGGTTTAACACAGTAGAGGCCCAGGAAGCTTGAGAATTTACTTGGGGTTTAACACAGTAGAGGCCCAGGAAGCTTGAGAATTTACTTGGGGTTTAACACAGTAGAGGCCCAGGAAGCTTGAGAATTTACTTGGGGTTTAACACAGTAGAGGCCCAGGAAGCTTGAGAGTTCACTTGGGGTCTAACACAGTAAAGGCCCAGGAAGCTTGAAAGTTAACTAGAAAGTAAACACAATGAAGGCCCAGGAAACTTGAAAGTTCACTAGAAAATTTAACACAGAAGACTAGAAAGTTCACTGGAAAATTTAACACAGAAGACTAGAAAATTCACTTGAAAATTTAAACACAGTGGGGGTCTTCTTCCTAGGAGACTCAAAATTAAACACCGACACAGCGGGGAGTCTACGTCCTAGGAGACCAAATATTTGCCCAAAACAGCTCAAAAAATTAACTCGAGAGTTTCAAATCTTAGCTGATTGGTCTCTGCTGGGTCCATGTATGGCTCAGTCCTACTGTCAGGGGTGTGGGAGCCACGGGGCCGTGTAGATACGGGGCCGTGCTCTCCGGGCAAGGTAGGTTCTGGACCCAAGTGCAGAAACCAGGCTAGAGGCAGGTATACAGTACTTTGTTTGAACTTTACTAGATTCACACATAACTAGATTCACACAAGGAACACAACAACATACATAAGAACTCGAGACAAGTTACAAAATGGCTAGTCAAGATAGGAACTCAGGACAGCTTCCATGAGGCAACCTACTTGTCCATACTGAGCTGGGATAAGCTTACCACAAGCGCAACCAGCTTGCCGAGATGAGACTCGAGACAAGCTATCACAAGGGGCTACCACAGGGGTAAAGGCTTATCAATACAGAGCTCAAGACAAGCGCCAACATGGCAACACGCTAGTCCAGCCCAGCACCTTATCAAGACTAAGAACAACAAGAACACAGACTTAGATACATCTTAAATACAGAGCTCAAGAGAACCATGGCAGCCAGCTAGTCAAAGCCAGGAGCCACAGAGCGAAGGCTAGTCCCCGGTTCCCCGGTTAGGACTGAGCACAGAAGAAAGCAACCACAGAACTTATATACCAAGAAAACCAGGTGAAACCCATGAACAGCTAACAGGCCATTAAGAATTAACACAGGAGGCTAGGAACAATTAACAAAGGGCTAGAAACAATTAACAAGGAAACAAACAAGTGAAGGTGCCATCTAGAGGCTACAGAAGGAACTGACTGGCACCCTCACACTACCAATTCGGTTGGCGTGTGATGCATCACCCTATGGCATTGGAGCGGTGCTGTCGCACAAATTCCCGGACAGCTCGGAGAGGCCAGTAGCCTTTGCGTCTCGGTCACTAACCTCAGCCGAGCGTAACTACGCCCAGATTGACAGGGAGGCCCTCAGCCTAGTGTGGGGAGTAAAAAAGTTCAACCATTATCTGCACGGGCAGAAGTTCACCTTGCTGACTGACCACCAACCACTTGTCTCCATCTTTAATCCAAAGAAGGGCGTTCTGGTGATGACTGCGCAACGGCTACAAAGATGGTCCCTTTTTCTAGGGGCGAGCCAATATAAAATCGAGTATAAGGGCACGAAACAGCATGGAAACGCTGATGGGCTATCACGCCTGCCACTGCCTACTGCGGAGGAAGCACCAGCAGTGGACCCTGTCGAAATATTTTATTCGACTATGATTGAACGCTTGCCAGTAACTAACGCTGATACAGAGAAGGAGACCCGAAATGACCCGACACTGTCTCGGGTATATGATTTGACGGTGAAGGGATGGCCAACACATGGTGACTCATTGTTGCCAGCATTCTCATCCAGAAGAGAACAGCTGTCAGTATGCCAGGGGACCTTGATGTGTGGATCCCGAGTGGTAATTCCACCCAAGTTAAGGGAGAGAGTGCTCAATGAGCTTCACGAAGGCCATCTGGGAGGGGTGAAAATGAAAAGCCTTGCTAGGGCTTATGTGTGGTGGCTGGGGATCGATCAGCAAATCGAGGACCTGACAAAGAGCTGCTCAGGATGCCAGAAGGTCCAAAATGCACCACCACATGCCCCTCTACACCCATGGGAGTGGCCCTCATCTCCATGGCAATGGGTGCATATTGATTTTGCTGGTCCATTCATGGACTCAATATTTTTAATAGCCGTGAATGCGCACTCGAAATGGCCTGAGGTGATCAAAATGTCCTCCACCACCACGGAGAAAACTATTGCAGTCCTACGGACCATATTTGCCAGAGCAGATTTGCTCTGATAACTGACCACAGTTTGTGTCCGAAGAGTTTCGAAGATTTATGAAAAGGAATGGGGTAAGGCATTACACATCCGCCCCGTATCATCCAGCCACAAATGGATTGGCTGAGAGGTTCGTACAAACCTTTAAAAAAGCAGTAAGGGCCATGTGCGATGACGACATTCCACTGCAGCATAAGGTGGACAATTTCCTGTTAGCCTACAGAAATGCGACACATGCAGTCACCAACCAGACCCCGGCCATGATGTTCTTTAACCGAAGGTTGAGATCTCGTCTGGATTTGCTCAGACCAAATGTACGAAGAGATGTTGAGAATAAGCAATTCCAGCACATCAATGAGAAGCCGACAAGGAGCTTCAGTGTAGGGCAACCAGTCTTGGCCCGCGACTACCGAACAGAGAACTGGCAACCAGGAACGATATGCACACAGCAGGGGCCACTAATGTACACAGTGGATGTTTGGGAGAACATTGTGAGATGCCATGTCGACCAGATCCTAGAGTCACAGGAACGAGTCAACCCCAGGTCTCGCGTACCTGGTGATGAACCCGATATACAGGTAGCATCTACCCCAGAAACAGTAGCATCGGAAGCTGATGAACCAACCGACGACAGGGGGCCAGAATCGCCTCCGCACCAAGAGCAAGACATTCAGGAAAGGTGCTATCCAGAAAGGATCAGGAAGCCGTCCCAAAGACTGAATTTATAAATGGACTATTTGCAGTTAATGTTGCATGTTAAAAGTGTTAATTGTTAAATGAATGTTATGGTACTGTTAATCTAAAAGGGGAGGAATTGTAGTGTATGTACCTTTAAGGGGAGAACTACTTTTTACAGCTCCTGTATACTGTAGTACCGGCAGTGACCACACCTGTATATAAACCCTGAGTAGGGATCTGTACTGTTAGTTTTAGAGTAACCCTCATCCAGTAAACACCTGTTGTTTGTTATCTTCAGTCTCTGTCTATTTATTGAAGGACACCATACATCAAGATACACGGATTTAACAGCAGGTACCCGACCCGCAGTGGGACCCGCCTCCCCGAGGCGGGAAGGGGATTAGTGCCAATTAACTGCCTGTTAACAGGTAGTTAACAGGCAGTTTTTAGCCTAATCCCTATTTTTAATGTTGAAATGTGGGAATCCCGACGGCTCCAAACCACGCCAAGTTAGCGAGGCGGGCCATCGGGCTGAAGGGCTTGGAGGGTTCGATATGTCCGGTGTTCAGGTGAGTGATGGGTGCATGAGTGCAGAGGTAAGTGTATTTGGTGTGTGTCAAGTGTTTAAATAAGTTTTACTTACATATACATACCTTTACAGCCTTCCTTCCTTCAGGTCTCGGGAGTCCCGCATCTCACCGGCACAGAAAGCAGAATGGCCGCGAGCTGTCAAAAGCTGCAGCATTCAGCTTTCTGTTCCGGAGAGATCTCTAAATCATCCTGAGAGGAAGGAATTAACCTGGAGTACAGATTGTCAGTGTTTGAGAGCTTCAAACAGCTGTGAAACGCTGATATTTCATCTGTCAAAAGGTCTTGACAGATGAAATTTCAATCTGTGACGTCACCTGTTGCTGGGTGGCCAATAATTGGCCTGCTGAGCCCGCTGGGTGGGCTCGACAAGGTCAATCAAGTCAAAATCGCGTGGGTTGGCTAGAACTCGACAGAGGCGGGACTACAACCCCGAAAGTTGTAGTCCCGCCTCCTACCCGACTCCTCAATGAAAATCCAGCCCCTGTTCTTTCAACTTGTCCTGGATCTTGTTGTGGCGTTTAATTCTCGCATTTTTGACCATGGGACATCGCCTGATGGCACGAGACGGCAGCCCTCGAGAAGAGTCACCTCCTGACATCTAACCCTTAAGTCCTGGCACTTGCCTAACTTGACCTGTGCAGGGTAACAGCGCGACTGAGGCCCATTATAGAAAGATAGTAACATAGAAAAATAGGAGCAGGTGTAGGCCATTCGGCCCTTCGAGCCTGCTCCGCCATTCAATATGCTCATGGCTGATCCTCTATCTCAATCCCATATTCCCGCTCTCTCCCCATATCCCTTGATGCCCTTTGTGTCTAGAAATCTATCTGTCTCGTTCTTAAATATATTCAGTGACTTGGCCTCCGCAGCCTTCTGTGGTAGAGAATTCCACAGGTTCACCACCCTCTGAGTGAAGAAATTTCTCCTCATCTCAGTCCTAAATGTCCTACCCCGTATCCTGAGACTGTGACCCCTCGTTCTAGACCCCCCAGCCAGGGGAAACATCCTCCCTGCATCCAGTCTGTCTAGCCCTGTCAGAATTTTATACGTTTCAATGAGATCCCCTCTCATTCTTCTAAACTCTAGTGAATAGTCGACCCAATCTCTCCTCATACGACAGTCCTGCCATCCCAGGAACCAGTCTGGTGAACCTTTGCTGCACTCCCTCCATGGCAAGTATATCCTTTCTTAGGTAAGGAGACCAAAACTGCACACTGTTATTGTAGTGTCCGTGTGTTGATAGAGACAGTGAAGACAGGAGTTGGTTCATAGGTGTTTACTAAGCAAAGTCTGGCGGGGGGTTCTAACGGATATAACACAATATACAGGCTTATATAGCCCGAGTGGCCATTACCGGCATTACAGCACACATGGGGCTCTTAAAGGCACATACACTACAATTCCTCCCCTTTTTGCTAACCAGTACATCATATTTTAAGTAATTATTAATTACATGTTATAAGAAAAATAATATACACATTGCTGTAGTTAATTAATTATAAGTCAGTCTCTCAGGAGGCTTCCTGACTCGGTCCGGATAACGCCTCGGTGGTGTAATAGTTTCTGGTGGTGTAGTAGGTTCTTTTGGCAAGGCTGATTCGGCTTGAATGCCAGTGTCGGGTTCATCGGGTTCCAGTATCACCGGATCGGAGGTAGATATGGGTATCTCTACTTCATCGTTAGGCGTATAGAGTTGTGGTGTAGGTTTTCCCTTTTCGGATGACTCTATGATTTGGTCAGCATGGCGCCTTATTATGCTTTCTCCGATGTCCACGGTATACATCAGTGGTCCTAGTCGTGTGCAGATAGTTCCAGGCTGCCATTTCTCGGTATGGTAGTCCCGGGCCAAAACTTGTTGACCTATCTGGAAGGTTCTAGTTGGCCTTTCATTCATGCCTTGAAACTGCCGGTTCTCCACGTCCCTTCTGATGTTGGGCTTGACCAAATCCAGCCGGCATCTTAGGCTTCTATTGAAGAACATCATGGCGGGATTTTGGTTGGTAGCCATATTTGTTGCATTCCTGTATGCGAATAAGAAGTTATCCACCTTGTGCTGAAGTTTTATGTCTTCATTATCCATGGCCTTTATGGTCTTCTTGAAGGTCTGGACAAACCTTTCAGCCAATCCATTGGTGGCGGGATGGTATGGGGCGGACGTGTAGTGCTTAACCCCATTGTTTTTTAAGAACTTCCTGAATTCTTCAGACACAAATTGCGGTCCATTATCAGAACAGATCTGTTCTGGCAGCCCATTCCTGGCAAATATGGTCCTTAATACTGTGATGGTTTTTTCCGTGGTGGTGGAGGACATCTTTATTACCTCCGGCCACTTGGAGTGTGCATCAACCGTGATTAAGAACATTGAGTCCATAAATGGACCAGCAAAGTCGATGTGTACCCTTTGCCAGGGAGATGAGGGCCACTCCCATGGATGTAGAGGGGCTTGTGGTGGAGCGTTTTGGACCTTCTGGCATCCTAGGCAGCTCTTGGTCATTTCTTCGATGTTTCCATCGATACCTGGCCACCATACAAATGCCCTGGCTAGGTTCTTCATTTTCACTCCACCCAGATGCCCCTCGTGAAGCTCCTTTAGCACTTTATCCTGGAGTTTGGGTGGAATTGCCACTCTGGATCCACACATCAAGGTTCCTCGGCACACTGACAGCTGTTCTCTTCTTTGCGAGAATGCTGGCAACAGTGGTTCGCCATGTGCTGGCCATCCCTTCACTGTTAAATCGTAGACCCGTGAGAGAGTCGGGTCATTTCTCGTTTCCCTTTCAATGGCAGAATTTGTTACTGGTAGACATTCCACTATGGTAGAGTGGAACATCTCCACTGGGTCTACTGTAGGTGCCTCTTCTACCGTTGGCAACGGTAGGTGCGATAAACCGTCAGCATTCCCATGCTGTTTTGATCCTTTGTATTCTATGTTGTATTGGTGTGCCCCTAGAAAAAGGGACCACCTCTGTAGCCTTTGCGCTGTCATAATGGGAACACCCTTTTTAGGGTTGAATATGGAGATGAGGGGTTGATGGTCAGTCAACAAGGTAAATTTTTGTCCGTGTAGGTAATGGTTGAATTTCTTCACTCCCCATACCAGGCTGAGTGCTTCCCTGTCGATTTGGGCATAGTTACGCTCAGCTGAGTTCAATGAGCATGACGCAAAAGCTATCGGCCATTCCGAGCCATCAGGGAATTTATGCGATAATACTGCTCCTATGCTGTAAGGGGATGCATCGCACGCCAGTCTGATCGGCAGTGATGGGTTGTAATGAGCCAAAACTTCTTCGGATGTGATTAAGTCTTTGCATTTATGGAAGGCACGTTTACAGTCTTCGTTCCATTTCCAAATTACTCCTGTTTGTAGCAGTTCATTAAGAGGGTGTAGAAGAGTTGATAAGTTCGGTAAAAATTTATGATAGTAATTTATTAATCCCAGGAACGACCTTAATTGTGAAACATTTTCAGGTGCTGGGGCTTTTATGACCACTTCAATTTTTTCAGGTGACTTATGTAACCCTTCCTTAATTAATTATGTGGCCACAATATGATACTTGATTTTGGAAAAATTCGCACTTGGGGCGATTTGCTCGTAGGCCCTGTTCTCTCAGCCTAGTGAGCACCTGCTCCAAATTGGCAAGGTGCTCGTTGTCGTTTTCTCCTGTTACAAGGATGTCGTCTAGGTAGCATTGAGTATCCGGAATCCCTTGGAGGACTTGCTCCATAGCTCTTTGCCAGATAGCTGGAGCGGATGCTACTCCGAAAACCAGTCGATTGTACTGGTATAGACCTTTGTGTGTATTTATCGTGAGATATTTTTTAGAGGCCTCTTCAACCTCCATCTGTAGATATGCCTGTGCCAAGTCAATTTTGGTGAAACGTTTCCCACCGGATAGTGAGGCAAAAATATCTTCTATCCTCGGAAGAGGATACTGTACCGTGTGAAGGACCGGGTTTACAGTCACCTTGAAGTCTCCACAGATGCGAATTTTTCTCTGTTCTTCAGATTTATCATTATTCAATGCTTTCTTCATGACTGGAACGATGGGTGTTGCCCACTCGCTCCAATCTATTTTGGATAATACGCCTGCCTTTTCCAAATTCTCCAGCTCTGCCTCGACTGCTGGACGAATTGCGTATGGCACCGGTCTTGCCTTAAAAAACTTGGGAATTGCTGCATCTTCCACTTTTATTGAGGCGGTGATGCCTTTCAAGGTTCCTAGTTTCTCTTGAAACACTTCTTTGGCGTTGGCCAAGATGTCTTTTAATCGTTCAGGTATGATGTCATCATCGGTTTTTTTCTTACTGGTTACCGTCAGTGCCTGAATGGAGTGCCAGTCTAAACGTATCTTTCTGATCCATTCACGTCCCAACAACGGTGGACCACCATCTTGTAGAATGTATAAATACAATTTTTGTATTTCTTTGCCGTTGTATACAACAGGCACCCTTATTTTTCCTTTAGGGTATACTTTCTGCCCCGTATATGTTTTTAAGATAATGGATGTGTCTTTTAAAGGTATATGCGGAAATAGCCTCTCGTAATCCCGTCGATTTATTACGGTTAGAGCTGATCCTGTATCGAGCTCCATTTTAACTGGGGACCCTGCTATCATGAGGGTAACCCAAATGGTTTGATAATCATCTTTGGCAAGTACATTATGTAATTTGAGACAGCTTAGTCTCTTGTTTTCGGAGTCGCTATCGCTCTTCTGGTCTTTGGAGCTACTGTCCGTCATCATTTGTACCTTTCTGTACTTTTCTTTATTGATTTTTTTTTTCCTGTCTGTGGATTTATTTTGTCCAGATCGGCATACCCGTGCAATGTGTCCAATCTTTCCGCATTTCCTGCATGCTTTGTCCTTGAACCAGCAGTCCCTCTGGTTATGGGTGGATCTGCCGCAGCGATAACATCTTTCGAAACCCTGTGTCATTTCATGGGTGCCGAAGTCCTGTGTCTTTTGTTGTATCTCTGCAGCTCCTCTTGCTGCTGCTTCGTATGATACAGCCATACTGAAAGCCTTGTCCAGTGTTAAATCTTTTTCAGAAAGCAGCCTTTTTTGTGTTCCTTCACTTAAGAGACCGCAGACGAATTTGTCTCGAAGATGATCTGATAGTCCTGCCCCGAATTGGCAGTATTTTGATAGCTTTCTTAATTCGGTGAGGTAATCAGCGTTACTTTCATTCTTGTGTTGATTTCTCTTGAAGAATTTGAATCGTTCCGCTATCAGCAGCGGTGTTGGGTTTAAGTGCTCCTGCAGGGTATCAACAATTTCTTTAAAATTCTTGTCCTTTGGTTTGGCTGGAGTGATTAAATTTTGTAACAGCCCGTATGCCTTTGCGCCCATTAGATTCAGCAGTACTGAAGCTTTTTTTTCATCTTCTATTCCATTTGCAGTGCAATATACCTCTACTCTTTCCACATATGTGGTCCAATCCTCTATTTCGCTATCAAAAGCATCAATATTGCCAGACTTAGGCATCTTAGAAAAGATATGGCGCTTCCCGCGCTTTCCCGCCGCTGCTGCCGATGACAACGCTGTTTCCCGTGGTTTCCATTCTTTTTTTTTTTTATTTACAGTTGGAGACTCGTTCCCGCCGGACTTTCTCTCTAGGTCTGAATGCCGACCTGCTTGCAGCGCTGGCCGTCTCCCGAGTGCTCCCTCCCCGTCTGTTATTGCTTGCCTCCGATTTCGCTGCTTGTCCCAGCTGTAGAGCCAGCCGCTGGAGCCCCAGCCTGATGCCCAGGAAGGATTAGCGCAGTACCTGCTACCAGCTTGGCCAGCTGGTGAAACCACAGCTTCTTTCACTTTCTTGAGTCTTCTGGACGCCCGAGGAATCGATGTCCTTGAGGTGCTGCCGAATTGCAGGTAAGTCCGTTTCCACTTCGTCGCCACTGTAGTGTCCGTGTGTTGATAGAGACACTGAAGACAGGAGTTGGTTCATAGGTGTTTACTAAGCAAAGTCTGGGGGGGGTTCTAACGGATATAACACAATATACAGGCTTATATAGCCCGAGTGGCCATTACCGGCATTACAGCACACATGGGGCTCTTAAAGGCACATACACTACAGTTATGTCTGACATTGGTGATAGGTACTCGATTGCCTTGGCCTGAGCACATGGAGTTTGATAGTGCTGTTATCATTGTATTGTGTCTGACATTGGATATAGGTATTCGATTGCTTTTGCCTGGGAGAGTGTGTTTGGATCAGCCATTAAAAGCAACATGAACTGAGCTCTGCATACGGCCTCTGGATTATCTTTGCAAACGCAACACACACAGTACTCCAGGTGTGGTCTCACCAAGGCCCTGTACAACTGTAGTAAGACATCCTTGCTCCTGTACTCAAATCCTCTTGCAATGAAGGCCAACATACCATTTGCCTTCCTAACTGCTTGCTACACCTGCATGCTTGCGTTCAGTGACTGGTGTACAAGGACACCCAGGTCCCTTTTTACATCCAGTGCCAGGGTGCATGGAGGCACAGACCCGACACAGAGCGCCGTTCCCAGCACCAGGTGTCACAGTGAGCAGCCCTGGTGTGTAGACGAGTGTGATTGCGCCAGACGCTTCCTCAGCACCGTTGTCAGATGTGGCAGTCCCGAACGGGCAGTGACAGAGCAGCAAACACAGCCAGAAGGTCTGACAAACACAGGAATAAAGCACAGGGTCATTCCCGGTCATACATTAACTGCAAAATCAAACACTCGCTCCTAAAGGTCTAACCCCACACCTTTCTGATACACTGCACCAACCTGCATTCTGAGAGTTACTACTGACGACAGCGCCTCAGTACTGTAAGAAATGGCTGTTAGATTCAAAAATGGGTTTTAATTCTTAGAACAGAAACTGACAACATGCAGCCGGGAACAGACAGCAGAAATGCCAGCAAGGTCGAATATCAAGCATCAAAAGACAAATAGAAGTGATAAGGGAATCGTAAAATGCAAAACATCACAGGGTGGTGGGACAACAGACAAAAGAGCCGAAAAATCATAAAATGTCCTTAAAGAAACATAACAAAACATTCCTCAGAAAGATAAGAGGGAGGCTTCGTCAGCCATGCAGAAAGGGATGGCGAGGGCTGCCTTCCCGCTTCACAATTGGACAATAGGATGGGGTATGAATCATTGACACCAGGTGATTACCAGCCCACCGAAATAACTATAAATATAGACGACCGAGAGAGGAAATCAGGCAGTCAGGGGCGAAGGCTTCCCCAAGGTGGCTACGGCCTAACACCTTGGTCAAGTTTAGCCTCTGAGGTGGCTGACGGCCTCACACCTCCAACAGCTTGAGAGATGACCCAATGGAAGTGACCGCTGAAGCAGACTGCAGGAATCCACCCAATCCGAGACCACCGTACTGCCTCCTCGTCTGTCCGGTCGTGGCATTCCGATTCGGGAGTCGTAGATCACTCCTACTGTCACGGGTTGTATGTCTATTATACTCGGCTTACACCATATGTAATATCTGATTATGCTTGTAATGAAATCTGTTTGTCTTGATCCTGTATTCGTTTTGCACTCATGTATATTACCTTCCCCCACTGTGTATAGTTTCACTTCCTCTTTCCCGACTAACCTGGGAGGTTCCAGGTCTTGGCTCTTGGCTCCGCCCCTAACTTCTCTTACATAAAGATCCCAGGATCTGTATGACTCATTCCTGTGAACCAGTCGGCATGTTGAGATGTTAGTTCTGATCTTAGTGATTAAAAGCCAAGTTGTTTAAGTCTATAACTTCTAGTTTTGTGGTTATTGAAGGCCCATCAATGCTTTAAAACTGTAGCTCTTTAATAAAAGCCTTACAACTTCTGAAGCCCTGTTGGGTAATCTGTGTGAGCCTGTGAGCCTAATCTTACAGTGCGGCGTCCCCTCAGTACTGACCCTCCGACAGTGCAGCATCCCCTCAGTACAGCGTCCCCTCAGTACTGCCCCTCCGACAGTGCGGCGCTCCCTCAGTACTGCCCCTCCGCCAATGCGGTGCTCCCTCAGTACTGCCCCTCCGCCAGTGCGGCACTCCCTCAGTACTGCCCCTCCGACAGTGCGGCACTCCCTCAGTACTGCCCCTCCGACAGTGCAGCACTCCCTCAGTACTGCCCCTCCGACAGTGCGGCGCTCCCTCAGTAATGCCCCTCCGACAGTGCGGCACTCCCTCAGTACTGCCCCTCCGACAGTGCGGCGCTCCCTCAGTACTGCCCCTCCGACAGTGTGGCACTCCCTCAGTACTGCCCCTCCAACAGTGCGGCACCTCCCTCAGTATCGTCCCTCCGACAGTGCAGCGCTCTCTCAGTATCGTCCCTCCGACAGTGCAGCACTCCCTCAGTACTGCCCCTCCGACAGTGCGGCGCTCCCTCAGTACTGCCCCTCTGACAGTGCGGCGCTCCCTCCGTAATGCCCTTCCGACAGTGCGGTGCTCCCTCAGTACTGCCCCTCCGACAGTGCAGTGCTCCCTCAGTACTGCCCCTCCGACAGTGCGGCGCTCCCTCAGTACTGCCGCTCCAACAGTGCAGCGCTCCCTCAGCACTGCCCCTCCGACAGTGCAGCGCTCCCTCAGTACTGCCCCTCCGACAGTGCGGCGCTCCCTCAGTACTGCCCCTCCGACAGTGCGGCGCTCCCTCAGTACTGCCCCTCCGACAGTGCGGCGCTCCCTCAGTACTGCCCCTCCGACACTGCAGGGCATGCTCAGTACTGCCCCTCCGACAGTGCGGCGCTCCCTCAGTACTGCCCCTCCGACAGTGCGGCGCTCCCTCAGTACCGCGCCTCTGACAGTGCGGCGCTCCCTCAGTACCACCCCTCTGACAGTGCAGTGCTCCCTCAGTACTGCCCCTCCGACAGTGCAGCGCTCCCTCAGTACTGCCCCTCCGACAGTGCGGCACTCCCTCAGTACCGCCCCTCTGACAGTGCGGCGCTCCCTCAGTACTGCCCCTCCGACAGTGCGGCGCTCCCTCAGTACTGACACTGGGGAGTGGTGGCCTGGAGTATGGGGCTCGAGTCTCTGGAGTGGGGGCTCGAACCCACGACAATCCGACTCAGAGGTGAGAGAGAGAGCTAAACCCACTGAGCCACAGCTGACGTAGGTACGAACATTCTGCTTTTCATGAGCTCTGCGTGCCTGAACTCTGAAGCCATTGGACGCCTTGTCCTGAGCCTTCTGTTTAGAGAGAAGAGCCAGTTTCTCAGACAAATCCAAGCAGACAGATCGTGAAAGCATAAAAGCAGGATGTCATTTCATGGCAATGCTTTCATACAAACATAGAAGATAGTAGCAGGAGTAGGCCATTCGGCCCCTCGAGCCTGTTCCGTCATTCAATGCGATCATGGCTGATCATCCAAACTCAGTACCCTGTTCCTGCCTTCTCCCCATACCCCTTGATCCCTTTAGCCTTAAGAAATATATCCAACTCCTTCTTGAATATATTTAATGAATTGGCCTCAACTGCCTTCTGTGGTAGAGAATTCCACAGGTTCACCACTCTCTGGGTGAAGAAATTCCTCCTCATCTCTGTCCTAAATGGCTTGCCCCTTATCTTTGGACTGTGACCCCTGGTTCTGGACTCCCCGACCATCGGGAACATCCTTCCCACATCTAGTCTGTCCAGTCCTGTTAGAATTTTATAAGTTTCAATGAGAACCCCTCTCATTCTTCTAAACTCCAGCGAATATAAGCCCAATCGACCCAATCTCTCCTCATATGTCATTCCTGCCATCCCAGGTATCAGTCTGGTGAATCTTTGCTGCACTCCCTCCATGGCAAGAACATCCCTCCTCAGATAAGGCGACCAAAACTGCACACAATACTCAAGGTGTGGTCTCACCAAGGCCCTGTACAACTGCAGCAAGACATCCTTGTTCCTGTACTCGAATCCTGTCGCTACGAAGGCCAACATACCATTTACCTTCTTAACCGCCTGCTGCACCTGCATGCTTACCTTCAGCGACTGGTGCACAAGGAGACCCAGGTCTCGTTGCACTTCCCCTTCTCCCAATCTATTGCCGTTCAGATAATAATCTGCCTTCCTGTTTTTGCCACCAAAGTGGATAACCTCGCATTTATCCACATTATACTGCAGTTGCCATGCTTCTGCCCAATCACCCAACCTGTCCAAATCATACTGGAGTTTCTCAGCATCCTCCTCACAGCACACATGCCCACCCAGCTTTGTGTCGTCTGCAAACTTGGAGATATTACATCTAGTTCCCTCGTCTAGATCATCATTAATATATATTGTGAATAGCTGGGGTCCTAGCACCGATTTAAGTAAAACATACCTGGCCTATATCAGACATTTCAACAACTCTTTGGGGACTGATTCTGAGTTACTTTCTCTCTGGCTGCAAATGAGATGCCTGCGATCTCGTGCTGATATATAGCGGAGAGAGAAGGTGGGACTTGGAAATCGGAGCCAAGGTCCACAAAAGAAATCAACCCAATGACTCAGAGCAGGAAAATAAAGCACTTGTACCCTTCATAGAATGAGACAGCACAGAAGGAGGCCATTCGGCCCCTCACTATGTCTATGGCAGCATCCTCTTCCTTGGTGAAGACAGATGCAAAGTACTCGTTTAGTACCTCAGCCATACCCTCTGCCTCCATGTGTAGGTCTCCTTTTTGGTCCCTAATCGGCCCCACCCCTCGTCTTACTACCCTTTTGCTATTTATATGCCTGTATAAGACATTTGGATTACCTTTTATGTTGCTGTTCTATTCTCATACCCTCTCTTTGCCCCTCTTATTTTCACTTCTCCTCTGACCTTTCTATATATTGCCTGATTCTCAGATGTATTTGCAACCTGACATCTGTCAAGTTGGGTGATTGGGCAGATCAATGGCAGATGCAGTATAATGTGGATAAATGCAAGGTTATCCACTTAGTTGGCAAAAACAGGAAGACAGATTATTATCTGAACGGCAATAGATTGGGAGAAGGGGAAGTGCAACGAGACCTGGGTGTTCTTGTGCTCCAGTCGCTGAAGGTAAGCATGCAGGTGCAGCAGGCGGTTAAGAAGGCAAATGGTATGTTGGCCTTCATAGCGAGAGGGTTCGAGTACAGGAGCAAGGATGTCTTGCTGCAGTTGTACAGGGCCTTGGTGAGGCCACACCTTGAGTATTGTGTGCAGTTTAGGTCACCTTATCTGAGGAAGGATGTTCTTACCATGGCGGGAGTGCAGCGAAGATTCACCAGACTGATACCTGGGATGGCAAGAATGACGTATGAAGAGAGATTGGGTTGATTGGGCTTATACTCGCTGGAGTTTAGAAGAATGAGAGGGGTTCTCATTGAAACTTATAAAATTCTAACAGGACTAGACAGACTAGATGCAGGAAGGATGTTCCCGATGGTCAGGGAGTCCAGAACCAGGGGTCACAGTCTAAGGATGAGGGATACGCCATTTAGGACAGAGATGAGAAGGAATTTCTTCACCCAGAGAGTGGTGAACCTGTGGAATTCTCTACCACAGAAGGCGGTGGAGGCCAATTCATTAAATATATTCAAGAAGGAGTTAGATATATTTCTTAAGGCTAAAGGGATCAAGGGATATGGGGAGAAGGCAGGGACAGGGTACTGAATTTGGATGATCAGCCATGATCGCATTGAATGGCGGAGCAGGCTCGAGGGGCCGAATGGCCTACTCCTGCTCCTATCTTCTATGTTTCTATACGCGCTCTTTTTCTGCTTCATTATATTCTCTATCTGTTTCGTCAGCCAGGGAGCCCTGACTTTAGTTGCCCTGCCTTTCCCCCTAGTGGGAATGTACCTGAACTATTTCCTCGTTAAAGGCAGCCCATTGTTCCAGTACAGTTTTGCCTGCCAGTCTTTGATTCCAGTTTACCCGGGCCTGATCTGTTCTCATCCCACTGAAATTGGCTTTCCCCCCCCCCAGTTAAACATTTTTACTCTAGATTGCTCCCTGTCCTTTTCCAGAGCTAATCTAAACCTTATGATACTATGATCACTGTTCCCTAAATGTTCACCTGCTGACACTTGCTCCACTTGACCCACCTCATTCCCCAGAACCAGATCCAGCAATGCCTCCTTCCTCGTTGAGCCAGAAACATACTAATCAAGAAAGTTCTCCTGAACACACTTCGGAAATTCTTCCCCTTCTCTTTGCCTGTGCCGGCTCTTTGAACGAGCTCTCCAATTAGTCCCACTCCCCCCTGCTCTTTCCCCACAGCCCCGTGAATTTTCCCCTTCAAGTATTTCTCCAATTCCCCTTTTGAAAGTCACTATTGAATCTGCTTCCACCGCCCTTTCAGGCAGCGCGTTCCAGATCACAACAACTCGCTGCGGAAAAACAATTCTCCTCATTTCCCCTCTGGTTCTTTTACCGATTATCTTCAATCTGTGTCCTCTGGTTACCGACCCTCCTGTCACTGGAAACAGTTTCTCCTTATTTACTCCATCAAAACCCCCCATTATTTTGAACACCTCTATTAAATCTCCCCTTAACCTTCTCTGCTCTAAGGAGAACAACCCCAGCTTCTCCAGTCTCTCCACATCACTGAAGTCCCTCATCCCTGGGACCATTCTGGTCAATCTCCCCTTAACCTTCTCTGCTCTAAGGAGAACAACCCCAGCTTCTCCAGTCTCTCCACATCACTGAAGTCCCTCATCCCTGGAACCATTCTGGTCAATCTCTTAACCTTCTCTGCTCCAAGGAGAACAATCCCAGCTTCTCCAGTCTCTCCACATCACTGAAGTCCCTCATCCCTGGGACCATTCTGGTCAATCTCCCCTTAACCTTCTCTGCTCCAAGGAGAACAACCCCACTGTGATGAAATATATGCCTTCATCAGCCCCTGTGTTTTACCTGCATTGTATTGTGTGTACCGCCCCCTTTTTCCTATTGTGTGTATTGGCTCCGCCCCTGTCTTTTGTCATATAAAGATTTCAAGAGCTGTATGAGTCATTTCTGCCAGACGAATCCGATGTGGAAAGACATGCAATGTTCTTAGTGATTAAAAGCCTTCAGTTGAATCCTTTAATTCCTTGTCTTTAAGTTATTGATGGCACATCACCCAGCTTCTCCAGTCTCTCCACATCACTGAAGTCCCTCATCCCTGGAACCATTCTGGTCAATCTCCCCTTAACCTTCTCTGCTCTAAGGAGAACAACCCCAGCTTCTCCAGTCTCTCCACATCACTGAAGTCCCCCCATCCCTGGTGCCATTCAGGTCAACCTCCTCCGCACCCTCTCCAAGGCCTTGACATCCTTCCTGAAGTGCGTGGTGCCCAGAATTGGACTCAATACTCCAGCTGAGGCCTAACCAGTGTTTTTAAAGGTTTAGCATAACTCCCCTGTTATAAATGTCATCATCAAGAAACTACTTATGAAATAACGCTGGGCGGCCAGCTGGTGGCGCCGTCCAAGGAGTATAAATACTCAGGCGTGGGCCCCAGCTTGCCAGGGACATTTTGTAAGGCAAGCAGCTAGTGAAATACAACTAGACCTCCATGTTCTGAAACAAGTTGATTAAAGCCTTGCTTTATGTTTAAACCAAGTGCGTAGTGAGTTTTATTACGTCATTCCCTGCTTTTATATGCTATTCCTCTATTAATAAAGGCAAGGATCCCGTATGCGTTCTTTTTAAACAGCTTGATGAACAACTTACATTTATACGTAATAAAATTTCCCAGGGCGTTTCACAGGAGCGTTATCAGACAGGAGTTGACTCCTAAGGTGATATCGGTCAAAGAGCTAGGTTTTAAGGAGCACCTTCGAGGAAGCAGAGGGAGGCGGAGAGGATTCCAGGGCTTGGGGCCCACAGCCACCTAAGGAGGAGCGATGGGTGTGCAGGGAGTCGGGGACGTGCAAGAGGCCAGAGCTGAAGGAACGTAGAGATCTCGGAGGGCTGCAGGGCAGAAGGAGGGGAGGGAGATAGGGAGGGGGGGGGGGCGGCGAGGGCTACAGAGGGAGTCGAAAACAAGCATGTGAAACCGAGTCTCTCGAGGACGTTTTCTTTGTGTTGCTCGCATTGGGGTGATGCCAGCATGTGTAGAGATAAACCCTATCTGGATGTGTGCAACGAGACTCCTCCCATTACAATTTATCACAATCCACCTGGAGGAGACATTCCAAATCAGAATATTTTGCAATTTTAAATCTATTTCGGGAAATTGAAAATCCTCTACACTGTATCCAAGGTAACTATTGCACAGGGAGTGGCCTTACTGTAAACTTGAGCCATTTCCCAGAACACTCACGTCCGCCCCCGCAACCCCAATTAATCAAAAGTTGGTTAAGCATAAATTGGAGTCTCGAAGAGTTGGATTTATAAATTACCGGGGCTGTCTGACAGTACGTCAGGCTGGCACAGGACCATGGCGCTCACCTTAACCAGGCAGTAACAGCGACACCAGCATGTGACTTAAGCCGTAGAAAAGAGGGGTGAGCTACCTGCACTGTCGGAGGGGCCGTCTCTCGAGTGAGACGTTAAACCGAGGGCTCCCCCCCCGCCTGCCCTCTCAGGTGGACGTAAAAGATCCCACAGCCACTATTTCGAAGAAGAGCAGGGGGGGGAGTTCACCCCCGGTGTCCCGGGGCCAATATTTATCCCTCGACTAACATCACTAAAAGACAGATGATCCGGTCGTTACCTCACTGCTGTTTGTGGGAGCTTGCTGTGCGCAAATTGGCTGCCGCGTTTCCCACATTACAGCAGTGACCACACTTCAAAAAAAAAATGCTTCATTGGCTCTGAGGCGCTTTGGGATGTCCTGAGGTGGGGAAAGGCGCTGGAGAAAGGCGCTGGGGCATCCAGCTTCGAACACACAACTGTGATGCCTTGTCCATCACCAAATCATAGAATAGTACAGCCCAGGAAGAGGCTATTCGGCCCCGTCGAGTCTGCACTGGCTCTTTCGAAGAGCAAAAGAAAGAAACATAGAAGATAGGAGCAGGAGTAGGCCATTCGGCCCCTCGAGCCTGCTCCGCCATTTAATGCGATCATGGCTGATCATCCAAATTCAGTACCCTGTCCCTGCTTTCTCCCCATATCCCTTGATCCCTTTAGCCTTAAGAAATATATCTAACTCCTTCTTGACTATATTTAATAAATTGGCCTCCACTGCCTTCTGTGGTAGAGAATTCCACAGGTTCACCACTCTCTGGGTGAAGAAATTCCTCCTCATCTCTGTCCTAACTGGCCTACCCCTTATCCTTAGACTGTAACCCCTGGTTCTGGTCTCCATCGGGAACATCCTTCCTGCATCTCGTCTGTCTAGTCCTGTTAGAATTTTATAAGTTTCAAAGATTGCAGCGGTAGAGGCTGAAGCCTAAATCCCTCAGCCATGCTCCCCCTGCGAAGATATAGGGGGCTAAATTGGACTGCCCCTGAAAACGGGCGTAGGGCTCGGGACGCACGATTACCCCGTGTCCTTTCAATGTGACGCAGGCAGCACGCCAGCTTTGTGCTGTATGCACATTACCACTGATCTGAAAGAGGGGGTGCATTGAGGCTGGGGCAGGTTGTGGAACATGGGAGAGAGCGTGCTCCTAGGTTCACGGGGGCTGCTCTGGAGGCCTTGGTGGAAGAGCTGGAAAGGAGGGGAGATGTCCTGTATCTACATTGGCCAGGAGGCCCACCAGACAAACGCTCAGAAGGAACCAGGTTGCCGTGCAGGTCAATGTCGGGGGTCAAGCCCCGAGGACCTGGATGCAGTGCCGCAAAAGGTTCAATGGCCTGACACGAGTGGTCAAGGTCAGTGAACTCACCTTCGAATGCCATATCCCACCATCTGCGCCACTAGCCTCAGACACTGCATCACACCCCCATCACTCACCTCTAACAAACAGGACGCATACCTCACATTCGTAGCTGCACCTCACCCTCACACGCTTAGCACTGTGGCAAGCCTCACATCCACATCTCACAGCTTGCACACACTGCCAGCCATTCGACCAGGACAGCCTCATCACCCAAACACATTGCACCACACTCACTGACACACTTCCCTCTCTCAGTTAGTTGTTGGGTCAGGGTTAGGATCGGAGTCAGGGTTAGGATCGGGGTTGGGGTCGGGATTGGGGTCGGGTTGGGGTCAGGGGTCGGGATTGGGGTCAAAGTGGGATTGGGGTCAGGGATCGGGATAGAAACATAGAAGATAGGAGCAGGAGTAGGCCATTCGGCCCCTCGAGCCTGCTCTGCCATTCAATGCGATCATGGCTGATCATTCAAATTCAGTACCCTGTCCCTGCCTTCTCCCCATACCCCTTGATCCCTTTAGCCTTACGAAATATATCCAACTCCTTCTTGAATATATTTAATGAATTGGCCTCCACCGCCTTCTGTGGTAGAGAATTCCACAGGTTCACCACTCTCTGGGTGAAGAAATTCCTCCTCATTTCTGTCCTAAATGGCTTACCCCTTATCCTTAGACTGTGACCCCTGGTTCTGGACTCCCCGACCATCGGGAACATCCTTCCTGCATCTAGTCTATCTACTCCTGTTAGAATTTTATAAGTTTCAATGAGATCCCCTCTCATTCTTCTAAACTCCAGCGAGTACAAGCCCAATCGACCCAATCTCTCCTCATACGTCATTCCTGCCATCCCAGGTATCAGTCTGGTGAATCTTCGCTGAACTCCCTCCATGGCAAGAACATCCTTCCTGAGATAAGGCGACCAAAACTGCACACAATACTCAAGGTGTGGTCTCACCAAGGCCCTGTACAACTGCAGCAAGACATCCTTGTTCCTGTACTCGAACCCTCTCGCTACGAAGGCCAACATACCATTTGCCTTCTTAACCGCCTGGGATTGGGATCGGGATTGGGGTCGGGATTGGGGCTGTGGTCGGGATTGGGGTCAAGTTGGGGTCAGGGGTCGGGATTGGGATTGGGGTCTGGATTGGGGTCGGGATTGGGGCTGGGGTCAGGATTGGGGTCGAGATGGGGTCAGGGGTCGGGATTGGGTCGGGTTGGGTCGAGTTGGGGTCGGGATTGGGGTCGAGTTGGGGGTCGGGATTGGGGTCGGGGTAGGGATTGGGGTCGGGGTTGGGATTGGGGCTGTGGTCGGGATTGGGGTCGATTTGGGGTCAGGGGTCGGAATTGGGGATGAGTTGGGGTCAGGATTGGGATTGGGGTCGGGATTGGGGCTGGGGTTGGGGTTGGGGCTGGGGTCGAGATTGGGGTCAAGTTGGGGTCAGGGGTCGGGATTGGGGTTGTGATTGGGGTCGGGATTGGGGTCGAGTTGGGGTCGGGTCGAGTTGGGGTTGGGATTGGGGTCGAGTTGGGGTTGGGGTTGGGATTGGGGTTGAGTTGGGGTCGGGATTGGGATTGGGTCGGGGTTTGGGTCGGGGTTGGAGTCGATTTGGGGTCGGGATTGGGGTCGGGGTTGGGGTCGGGATTAGGGTCGAGGTCGGGATTGGGGTCGAGTTGGGGTCGGGATTGGTGTCGGGGTTGGGATTGGGATTGGGGTCGGGATTGGGGTCGGGGTAGGGATTGGGGTCGGGGTTGTTGTCGGGATTGGGGTCGGGGTTGGGGTCGGTGTCAGGATTGGGG
>NC_140998.1:221375499-221420499 GCF_052327205.1 Somniosus microcephalus | reverse complement strand
TCGGGCTTTCGGTTCTCTCCCTTTTCCGGTCTCCCTCTGTGAATCACTTTGAGATGTTTCATTAGCTGATAGTTTTACTAGGATACTAGAACTGAAAGGTTATACCGATCAGGAAAGATTGAACAGGCTAGAGCTCCTTTCTCTTGAAAGCTGAGGGGCGACCTGATTGAGGTCTTTAAGATTATGAAGGGGTTCGATAGGGTAGACGTAGAGAAGATGTTTCCACTTGTGGGGGAGACCAGAACTAGGGGCCATCAATATAAGAGAGTCACTGATAAATCCAATAGGGAATTCAGGAGAAACTTCTTTACCCAGAGAGTGGTGAGAATGGGGAACTCGCTACCACAGGGAGTGGTCGAGGTGAAGAGCAGAGATACATTTAAGGGGAAGCTGGATAAACACACGAGGGAGAAAGGAATAGAAGGATATGGTGATGGGGTGAGATGAAGAGGGGTGGGAGGAGGCTGACGTTGATGGGGTGAGATGAAGAGGGGTGGGGGGAGGCTGGTGTTGATGGGATGAGATGAAGAGGGGTGGGAGGAGGCTGGTGTTGATGGGGTGAGATGAAGAGGGGTGGGAGGAGGCTGGTGTTGATGGGGTGAGATGAAGAGGGGCGGGAGGTGGCTGGTGTTGATGGGTTGAGATGAAGAGGGGTGGGAGGAGGCTGGTGTTGATGGGGTGAGATGAAGAGGGGTGGGAGGAGGCTGGTGTTGATGGGGTGAGATGAAGAGGGGTGGGAGGAGGCTGGTGTTGATGGGGTGAGATGAAGAGGGGTGGGAGGAGGCTGGTGTTGATGGGGTGAGATGAAGAGGGGTGGGAGGAGGCTGGTGTTGATGGGGTGAGATGAAGAGGGGTGGGAGGAGGCTGGTGTTGATGGGGGAGATGAAGAGGGGAGGGAGGAGGCTGGTGTTGATGGGGGAGATGAAGAGGGGTGGGAGGAGGCTGGTGTTGATGGGGGAGATGAAGAGGGGAGGGAGGAGGCTCGTGCGGAGCACAAACACCGGCACGGACCAGTGGGGCCGAATTGCCTGTTTCTGGGCTCTGGACTCGATGTATTAAGTGGCGTGTGGATATTTTAGGATGAAGTGTATTTATTTTGAAGTGAGCGGCGGTATTTACGGTGAAAAGTATTTTCCAAATTATGTGAATGTTCAATCTCTTGATTGCGAGCTCCAGAATGATTTCTTTCTGTATGCTGTGCTTGTTTGCAGCCTGTGTACCGGACAATGTCGGGGCATCTGGAACTACGTTACACGCCATGTCCACCCGAAAGAGTGAGTGCGTGAGCGGTCGCTGTGTCGCTGCCCGCGCGCTGACATGCGCCATTGAGCGAGGAGCTGGCGGCTTCTGTCGTGGGGAGGGAGTGCTGCCCCGCCGACAGTGCAGCACTCCCTCAGTACTGCCCCTCCGACAGTGCGGATCTCCCTCAGCACTGCCCCTCCGACAGTGCGGATCTCCCTCAGCACTGCCCCTCCGACAATGCGGCGCTCCCTCAGTACTGCCCCTCCAACAGTGCGGAACTCCCTCAGCACTGCCCCTCCGACAGTGCGGCGCTCCCTCAGCACTGCCTCTCCGACAGTGCGGCGCTCCCTCAGTACTGCCCCTCCGACAGTGCAGCTGTCCCTCAGTACTGCCCCTCCGACAGTGCGGCTCTCCCTCAGTACTGCCCCTCCGACAGTGCGGCGCTCCCTCAGTACTCCCCCTCCGACAGTGCGGCGCTGCCTCAGCACTGCCCCTCCGACAGTGCGGCGCTCCCTCAGTACTGCCCCTCCGACAGTGCGGCTCTCCCTCAGTACTGCCCCTCCGACAGTGCGGCGCTCCCTCAGTACTCCCCCTCCGACAGTGCGGCTCTCCCTCAGTACTGCCCCTCCGACAATGCGGCGCTCCCTCAGTACTGCCCCTCCGACAGTGCGGAACTCTCTCAGCACTGCCCCTCCGACAATGCGGCGCTCCCTCAGTACTGCCCCGCCGACAGTGCGGCGCTCCCTCAGTACTGCCCCTCCGACAGTGCGGCGCTCCCTCAGTACTGCCCCTCCGACAGTGCGGCGCTCCCTCAGTACTGCCCCTCCGACAGTGCGGCGCTCCCTCAGTACTGCCCCTCCGACAGTGCGGCGCTCCCTCAGTACTGCCCCTCCGACAGTGCGGCGCTCCCTCAGTACTGCCCCTCCGACAGTGCGGCGCTCCCTCAGTACTGCCCCTCCGACAGTGCGGCGCTCCCTCAGTACTGCCCCTCCGACAGTGCGGCGCTCCCTCAGTACTGCCCCTCCGACAGTGCGGCGCTCCCTCAGCACTGCCCCTCCGACAGTGCGGCGCTCCCTCAGCACTGCCCCTCCGACAGTGCGGCGCTCCCTCAGCACTGCCCCTCCGACAGTGCGGCGCTCCCTCAGTACTGCCCCTCCGACAATGCGGCGCTCCCTCAGTACTGCCCCTCCGACAATGCGGCGCTCCCTCAGCACTGCCCCTCCGACAATGCGGCGCTCCCTCAGCACTGCCCCCGGGAATGTCGGCCCGGATTATGGGGCTCGAGTTTGCAGGGTGCGACTTGAACCCACGACCTGCTGACTCGGATGAGAGTGGGACCCACTAAGCAACGGCTGACCCCTCCCAGTCACCTTGGCGTCGCTGACCGATTGCGAGGGGGTTGATTGGTGGCTTTGGCTGGTCCTGGGATTATCCCAAGTGTAATGTTGGCGCTGGAAGCTGAAGGCACTGTTGGAGAGCCACAATCACTGGAGCTGGGCCTTATTTGGGGGAGAAGTATCTGCTCCATTTCGCGAGTGTCGTCCCAAGCTTAACTTTATCGATGTTTCTGTTGCAGGAAGGTGAAGAACGCGAAGGATAATCTGGAGTGGTATCCTTTGCATTGTTGTGGGAGTAACCTGCTTTCAGAGACCGGACCCAGGGTTCAACGCCCACGCACCCTAAAGCTGCGAGCGACCGGCGGACACGAGCCACGCAGTGCGCTAGACTTGAGTGCAGTCGTTGGCCGCCTCGGGCGGCGGATTTGTAGCGGGGTGGGAAGCGCGTCCGCTGTGTTCGGCCCGACGTGAAACGGAAGCTTTTCCGAGGCGTGGTGTAAATCCTCGGGTTCCCTCGCGTTGCCCAACCCTCCGTCTGTTTCCCGCTGGTTCCAGTGGCGGGGGAGGTGTGCGGCTCCGTGGCTCCTGCGAACCTGTTCTGCGTGGGACAGTAACCGGGATAGAGCGGCACCGAGTCTGTGGATGATAACTCCCGTTTATCCCACGCCTTTAACGGAGTAAAACATCCCAAGGCGCTTCACAGGAGCGATTATCAAACAAAATGTGACGCCGAGCCACATGAAATACCAGGACAGGTGACCAAAAGCTTGGTCAGAGAGGGAGGTTTTAAGGAGCGTCTTAAAGGAGGAGAGAGAGGCGGAGAGGTTTAGGGAGGGAATTCCAGAGCTCGGGGCCCAGGCGGCTGAAGGCACGGCCGCCAATGGCGGAGCGACGGAAATCGGGGGATGGACAAGAGGCCAGAATTAGAGGCGCCCAGAGATCTCGGAGGGTTATAGGGCTGGAGCAGGTTACACAGATAGGGAGGGGGTGAAGAGGCCATGGAGGGATTTGAACACAAGGATGAGAATTATTATGTTATCCATACGATGGTTGATCTCCCAGGACATACTTTGAGACTTGCCTTGACTGGTTGATCAGGAACCGTCGTCTAGAAGGCACTGTGGTAAGTGATGTGTGTTTGGTGAGTGGCGGGTAAGAATTTTGTCTTCAATATTTTCCATGTCAAGCCTTGTAGTAATGAGTGTGTCACTGTTGAGTGCTCCCGGAGCAGACACAGCACGGGTTAGATACAGAGTAAAGCTCCCTCTACACTGTCCCATCAAACACTCCCGGGACAGGTACTGCACCGGTTGGATACAGAGTAAAGCTCCCTCTACACTGTCCCATCAAACACTCCCAGGGCAGGTACAGCACGGGTTAGATACAGAGTAAAGCTCCCTCTACACTGTCCCATCAAACACTCCCAGGGCAGGTACAGCACGGGTTAGATACAGAGTAAAGCTCCCTCTACACTGTCCCATCAAACACTCCCAGGGCAGGTACAGCACGGGTTAGATACAGAGTAAAGCTCCCTCTACACTGTCCCATCAAACACTCCCAGGGCAGGTACAGCACGGGTTAGATACAGAGTAAAGCTCCCTCTACACTGTCCCATTAAACACTCCCAGGGCAGGTACAGCATGGGTTAGATACAGAGTAAAGCTCCCTCTACACTGTCCCATCAAACACTCCCAGGGCAGGTACAGCACGGGGTTAGATACAGAGTAAAGCTCCCTCTACACTGACCCATCAAACACTCCCAGGGCAGGTGCAGCTTCTCTGGTGATGGGAAGCGCTTTCCGTTAATCGGCCGGTATAGACAGTGGCTTGTCATCAGTGTGAGGTCAGTACGGTGTATTTTACGTGGGATAATTGTTGCACTCAGAGTAAGTCGTCGTCCAAGGAGCAGGAGAGGCAGAGACTGCTGGAACAGCTGGCGTCGTTGAGGGCCGATCTCCAGCAGCTGGATGAGACTTCGGACATGGAGCAGCAGGAGATCAACGGTGAGCTGCCCCCCTCACACCGCGAGATTGCGACACGCTGCGGCAACTAGCACTGCAGTGGGAAGTGTACGCTGGTAACGGGAACGACCTCGGCTCCCCCTAACCCCCTCTCGGACACGGCTCAATGCTTCAGCAATACTACTAGAAAGGAGAAGGCCGAGGGGCGACCTGATTGAGGTCTTTAACGTTATGAAGGGGTTCGACAGGGTAGATGTAGAGAAGATGTTTCCACTTGTGGGGGAGGCCAGAACTGGGGGCCAACAATATAAGAGAGTCACTGATAAATCCAATAGGGAATTCAGGAGAAACTTCTTTACCCAGAGAGTGGGGAGAATGGGGAACTCGCTACCAGAGGGAGTGGTTGAGGGGAAGAGCAGAGATACATTTAAGGGGAAGCTGGATAAACACACGAGGGAGAAAGGAATAGAAGGATATGGTGATGGGGTGAGATGAAGAGGGGTGGGAGGAGGCTGGTGTGGATGGGGTGAGATGAAGAGGGGTGGGAGGAGGCTGGTGTTGACGGGGTGAGATGAAGAGGGGTGGGAGGAGGCTGGTGTTGACGGGGTGAGATGAAGAGGGGTGGGAGGAGGCTGGTGTTGACGGGGTGAGATGAAGAGGGGTGGAAGGAGGCTGGTGTTGATGGGGTGAGATGAAGAGGGGTGGGAGGAGGCTGGTGTTGACGGGGTGAGATGAAGAGGGGTGGGAGGAGGCTGGTGTTGACGGGGTGAGATGAAGAGGGGTGGGAGGAGGCTGGTGTTGACGGGGTGAGATGAAGAGGGGTGGGAGGAGGCTGGTGTTGACGGGGTGAGATGAAGAGGGGTGGGAGGAGGCTGGTGTTGATGGGGTGAGATGAAGAGGGGTGGGAGGAGGCTGGTGTTGACGGGGTGAGATGAAGAGGGGTGGAAGGAGGCTGATGTTGATGGGGTGAGATGAAGAGGGGTGGGAGGAGGCTGGTGTTGATGGGGTGAGATGAAGAGGGGTGGGAGGAGGCTGGTGTTAATGGGGTGAGATGAAGAGGGGTGGGAGGAGGCTGGTGTTGATGGGGTGAGATGAAGAGGGGTGGGAGGAGGCTGGTGTTGATGGGGTGAGATGAAGAGGGGTGGGAGGTGGCTGGTGTTGATGGGGTGAGATGAAGAGGGGTGGGAGGAGGCTGGTGTTGATGGGGTGAGATGAAGAGGGGTGGGAGGAGGCTGGTGTTGATGGAGTGAGATGAAGAGGGGTGGGAGGAGGCTGGTGTTGCTGGGGTGAGATGAAGAGGGGTGGGAGGAGGCTGGTGTTGATGGGGTGAGATGAAGAGGGGTGGGAGGAGGCTGGTGTTGATGGGGTGAGATGAAGAGGGGTGGGAGGAGGCTGGTGTTGATGGGGTGAGATGAGGAGGGGTGGGAGGAGTCTGGTGTTGATGGGGTGAGATGAAGAGGGGTGGGAGGAGGCTGGTGTTGACGGGGTGAGATGAAGAGGGGTGGGAGGAGGCTGGTGTTGATGGGGTGAGATGAAGAGGGGTGGGAGGAGGCTGGTGTTGACGGGGTGAGATGAGGAGGGGTGGGAGGAGGCTGGTGTTGATGGGGTGAGATGAAGAGGGGTGGGAGGAGGCTGGCGTTGACGGGGTGAGATGAAGAGGGGAGGGAGGAGGCTGGTGTTGATGGGGTGAGATGAAGAGGGGTGGGAGGAGGCTGGTGTTGATGGGGTGAGATGAAGAGGGGCGGGAGGAGGCTGGTGTTGACGGGGTGAGATGAAGAGGGGCGGGAGGAGACTGGTGTTGATGGGGTGAGATGAAGAGGGGTGGGAGGAGGCTGGTGTTGATGGGGTGAGATGAAGAGGGGTGGGAGGAAGCTGGTGTTGATGGGGTGAGATGAAGAGGGGCGGGAGGAGGCTGGTGTTGACGGGGTGAGATGAAGAGGGGTGGGAGGAGGCTGGTGTTGATGGGGTGAGATGAAGAGGGGTGGGAGGAGGCTGGTGTTGATGGGGTGAGATGAAGAGGGGAGGGAGGAGGCTGGTGTTGATGGGGTGAGATGAAGATGGGTGGGAGGAGGCTGGTGTTGATGGGGTGAGATGAAGAGGGGCGGGAGGAGGCTGGTGTTGACGGGGTGAGATGAAGAGGGGTGGGAGGAGGCTGGTGTTGATGGGGTGAGATGAAGAGGGGTGGGAGGAGGCTGGTGTTGATGGAGGAGATGAAGAGGGGCGGGAGGAGGCTGGTGTTGATGGGGTGAGATGAAGAGGGGTGGGAGGAGGCTGGTGTTGACGGGGTGAGATGAAGAGGGGTGGGAGGAGGCTGGTGTTGATGGGGTGAGATGAAGAGGGGTGGGAGGAGGCTGGTGTTGATGGGGTGAGATGAAGAGGGGTGGGAGGAGGCTGGTGTTGACGGGGTGAGATGAAGAGGGGTGGGAGGAGGCTGGTGTTGATGGGGTGAGATGAAGAGGGGTGGGAGGAGGCTGGTGTTGATGGGGTGAGATGAAGAGGGGCGGGAGGAGGCTGGTGTTGACGGGGTGAGATGAAGAGGGGTGGGAGGAGGCTGGTGTTGATGGGGTGAGATGAAGAGGGGTGGGAGGAGGCTGGTGTTGATGGAGGAGATGAAGAGGGGCGGGAGGAGGCTGGTGTTGATGGGGTGAGATGAAGAGGGGTGGGAGGAGGCTGGTGTTGACGGGGTGAGATGAAGAGGGGTGGGAGGAGGCTGGTGTTGATGGGGTGAGATGAAGAGGGGTGGGAGGAGGCTGGTGTTGATGGGGTGAGATGAAGAGGGGTGGGAGGAGGCTGGTGTTGATGGGGTGAGATGCATTTAAATGGAAGGCCTCAGCTGGAGTATTGTGTGCAATTCTGGACACCACACACTTTAGGCCTTGGAGAAGGTGCGTGGATAGACTGGAGAAGCTGGGATTGTTCTCCTTAGAACAGAGAAGGTTAAGAGGAGATTTAATGGAGGCGTTCAAAATCACGAGGGGTTTTGATGGAGTAAATAAGGAGAAACTGTTTCCAGTGACAGGAGGGTCGGTAACCAGAGGACACAGAGTGAAGATAATCGGTAAAAGAACCAGAGGGGGAGATGAGGAGAATTGTTTTTACGCAGCGAGTTGTTGTGATCTGGAACGCGCTGCCTGAAAGGGCGGTGGAAGCAGATTCAATAGTAACTTTCAAAAGGGGAATTGGAGAAATACTTGAAGGGGAAAGAATTCACAGGGCTGTGGGGAAAGAGCAGGGGGGAGTGGGACTAATTGGAGAGCTCGTTCAACGAGCCGGCACAGGCCCCTTTTTCTGTGCGGTGTGATTCTAGCGGGAAAGGGGGTAGCTCCATCTAATATTTGAAAGTCTGATTTGTCGCTGGACAGAGCAAGCGCTGGCGGAGTCTCGCGAGCGGCTGCAGGACCTGAAACAGCGAAACGCATTGCTGAAAGCCTTCCTCCTCCGGGCAGCGAGCAAAAGGAAAGTGCTTCAGGAGCAGGGCAGGAAGGTGGGGGATCGCCTCCTCGTCTTCGGAGAGATCGGCAGGTGAGGTGGGCAACGGGGTTTGTCAAAGCTCCGCCCCCTTTGTGTTCACTTCCTACATTATCACACAAGTGTCGACCGTGACTCGGTGGGTTTAGCGCTCTCTCACTCACCTCTGAGTTAGAAGGTCATGGGTTCAAGTACTGAGGGAGCGCCGCACTGTGGGAGGGGCAGTACTGAGGGAGCGCCGCACTGTGGGAGGGGCAGTACTGAGGGAGCGCCGCACTGTCGGAGGTACAGTACTGAGGGAGCGCCGCACTGTGGGAGGGGCAGTACTGAGGGAGCGCCGCACTGTGGGAGGGGCAGTACTGAGGGAGCGCCGCACTGTCGGAGGGGCAGTACTGAGGGAGCGCCGCACTGTCGGAGGGGCAGTACTGAGGGCGCGCCGCACTGTCGGAGGGGCAGTAATGAGGGAGCGCTGCACTGTCGGAGGGGCAGTACTGAGGGAGCGCCGCACTGTGGGAGGGGCAGTACTGAGGGAGCGCCGCACTGTGGGAGGGGCAGTACTGAGGGAGCGCCGCACTGTTGGAGGGGCAGTACTGAGGGAGCGCCGCACTGTTGGAGGGGCAGTACTGAGGGAGCGCCGCACTGTCGGAGGGGCAGTACTGAGGGCGCGCCGCACTGTCGGAGGGGCAGTAATGAGGGAGCGCCGCACTGTCGGAGGACAGTACTGAGGGAGCGCCGCACTGTCGGAGGGGCAGTACTGAGGGAGCGCCGCACTGTCGGAGGGGCAGTACTGAGGGAGTGCCGCACTGTCGGAGGACAGTACTGAGGGAGCACCGCACTGTCGGAGGGGCAGTACTGAGGGAGCGCCGCACTGTCGGAGGGGCAGTACTGAGGGAGCGCCGCACTGTCGGAGGGGCAGTACTGAGGGAGCGCCGCACTGTCAGAGGGGCAGTACTGAGGGAGCGCCGCACTGTCGGAGGGGCAGTACTGAGGGAGCGCCGCACTGTCGGAGGGGCAGTACTGAGGGAGCGCTGCACTGTCGGAGGGGCAGTACTGAGGGAGCGCCGCACTGTCGGAGGGGCAGTACTGAGGGAGCGCCGCACTGTCGGAGGGGCAGTAATGAAGGAGTGCTTCATTGCCGGAGGTGCCGTCTTTCAGATGAGACGTTAAACCGAGGCCCATGTCTGCTCTCTCAGGTGGATGTAGAAGATCCCACGGCCACTGTTGAAAGAAGAGCATGGGGAGTTCTCCCCGGTGTCCTGGGGCCAATATTTATCCCTCAACCAACATAGCTAAAAACAGATGATCTGGTCATTGTCTGTTTGCGCTGTAAATTGTGTAATATTTGAATGTTGTTTAAAGAACAGGACGATGTGACTGGAGGCATCATGGATTCCTCTAGATTCTGCGTCGCTCCATTTTTAGAGGGTCTGTTCCAGCCTCGTGTGGGGCTTTGTTGAAGTTGTACTGAAACTTCTTTCCTTCCCTCCTCCCCCCCCCACCTCAGTAAAGCAGAGCAAGAGGTCGGGTTTAGCGGCACACAGGAGGGTTCGAAACGCAAGCTCTGGCACGGCACCGGTCCAGAGCCAGAGGTTCTGGTGAGTCCTCGCGGAAGGGTTGGTTCTCGACGTGTCGGATCCTTTCGGTGAGGCTGGCTGGGAGCGGGGGTGAGGCCGTACCCCATTCAGACCAGTTGGGGGGGGGGGGGGGGGAGGACAACGACTGAGGGATTTCGGTTGGGGAGAGGGTTACGTTTCCATACTGTCTGTGCCGGGTGTGTGGGGCTCACCCACTTTACCCCCCCCCCCCCCCCCCCTGTCGGTGACTGGCAGTGCCCGTGTGATGTCCGCGTGTGACAGGTGCCAGGGTCAATCTTCCCCGTTGTCACCTGGGCCAGTCCCGTTCCAGCCATCCTGTTTTCTGTCTGAGCAGAATAGGAACAGGAGGAGGCCATTCAGCCCCTCGAGCCTGTTCCGCCATTCAATGAGATCGTGGCTGATCTGCGACCGAACTCCATCCACCCGCCTTTGCCCCGTATCCCTCGATACCTTTGGTTAACAGAAACCTATCAATCTCCGATTTAAAATTAACAGTTGATCTCGCATCGATTGCTGTTTGCGGAAGAGAGTTCCAAACTTCTACCATCCTTTGTGTGTCGAAGTGTTTCCTAACTTCACTCCTGACTCTGGCTTTAATTTTTAGACTCTGCCCCCTAGTCCGAGACTCCCCAACCAGCGGAAATAATTTCTCTCTCTCTCTCTACCCTATCTTGAAAACTTCCATCAAATCACCCCTTAACGTACTAAATTCTAGGGAATACATCCCTAGTTTGTGTAATCGCTCCTTGTAATTTAACCCTTGGAGTCCGGGTGTGATTCTGGTAAACCTACGCTGCACTCCCTCCAAGGCCAGTATATCCTTCCTCAGGTGCGGTGCCCAGAACTGCTCCCAGTGCTCCAGGTGTGGTCTGACCAGGGCTGTGTACGGCTGCAGCAGAACTTCTACCCCCTTGGATTCTAGTCCTCTGGATATAAAGGCCGGCGTTCCATTAGCCTTGTCCAATATCAGTAGAGTCTTACAGCACAGAAGAAGGCCATTCGGCCCGTCGAACCCGTGCCGACTCTCAGCAAGTCCCACTCCCCCGCCCTTTCCCCGTAGCCCTGCAATTTTTTTTCCTTCGGATACTTATCCAGCTCCCTTTTGAAGGATAAGATTGAGTCTGCCTTCAGGCAGCGCGTTCCAGATCTTAATCACTCGCTGCGTAAAAATGTTTTTCCTCACGTCGCCTTTGGTTCTTCTACCAATCACCTTAAATCTATGTCCTCTGGTTCTCGACCCTTCCACCAATGGGAACAGTTTCTCTCTATCTACTCTGTCCAGACCCCTCATGATTTTGAACACCTCGATCAAATCTCCTCTCAACCTTCTCCGCTCCAAGGAGAACAACCCCAGCTTCTCCAGTCTATCCACATAACTGAAGTCCCTCATTCCTGGAATCATTCTCGTAAATCTTTTCTGCACCCTCTCTAAGGCCTTCACATCCTTCCTGAAGTGCGGGGGCCAGAATTGGACACAATACTCCAGTTGGGGCCGAACCAGTGTTTTATAAAGGTTCATCATAATCTCCACACTTTCGTTCTCTATACCTCTGTTTATGAAGCCCAGGATCCCGTAAACCTTTTTAACTACTTTCTCAACCTGCCCTGCCACCTTCAACGATTTGTGCACATATACCCCCAGGTCTCTCTGTTCATGCACCCCCTTTAGGATTGTACCCTTTAGTTTATATGTCCTCTCCTCATTCTTTCTACCAAAGTAATCACTTCGTACTTTTCTGTGTTAAATTTCATCTGCCACGTGTCCGCCCATTCCACCAGCCTGTCTATGTCCTCCTGAAGTCTGTCACTCTCCTCCTCACTGTTCACTATACTTCCAAGTTTTGTGTCATCTGCAAATTTTGAAATTGGGCCCTGTACACCCAAGACTCGGTCATTAATATAGATCAAGAAAAGCAGTGGTCCTAGAACCGACCCCTGGGGAACACCACTGTATACCTTCCTCCAGTCCGAAAAATAACCGTTCACCACTACTCTCTGTTTCCTGTCACTTAGCCAATTCCGTATCCATGCTGCCACTGACCCTTTTATTCCATGGGCTTCAACTTTGCTGGCAAGCCTGTTACAGGAAACTTTGGTTTATCCGGAGGTTGTATGTCCGGAATACTCGATCTAACGGCAAAAATCAGGAGCCGTTTTCTATAAGTTTTTTTAGTTCTTGTTCTTTTTTTTCCCCCCCAGTCAGGCACTGCAAGGTCTGTAGCTATAGCAACAGCTTCAGCTAGAGACGCTTGCAGCTGCAGCCGACTCTTTAGAAGCTGTTGCTAAGCAACAGTGTTTGTTGTCAGATACGGAGATGAAAACCTCCGTATGCTTCAACATTAACTTTGTATGTCCTGCAGTTTTGATAGATCGGCAACACGTCGGTGCCGGACATCTCAAAGTTTCCTGTATGTGGCACTTTGTCGAAGGCCTTTTGGAAATCCATGTACACCATATCAACCGCATTGCCCTCATCAACCCTCTCTATTACCTCATCAAAGAACTCGATCAAGTTGGTTAAACACGATTTGCCTTCAACAAATCTGTGCTGGCTTGCCTTAATTAATCCACACTTGTCCAAGTGACTGTTGATTTTTGTCCCTGATTACTGTTTCTCAAAGCTTCCCCACTACCGAGGTTAAACTGACTGGCCTGTAGTTGCTGGGTTTATCTTTACACCCTTTTTTGAACAATGGTGTAACATTTGCAATTCTCCAGTCCTCTGGCACCACCCCTGTATCTATGGAGAATTGGAATATTATGGCCAGTACCTCCGCGATTTCCGCCCTCAATTCCCTCCGCATCCAAGGATGCATCCCATGCACTCCTGGTGATTTATCTACTTTTAAGTACAGCCAGCCTTTCTAATACCTCGTCTTTATCCATTTTTATCCTATCAAGTATCTCCACGACCTCCTCCTTCACTATGTCTATGGCAGCATCCTCTTCCTTGGTGAAGACAGATGCAACCTTGCCCTCTGCCTCCATGCATACGTCTGCTTTTTGGTCCCGAATCGGCCCCACCCTCTTACTACCCTTTTGCTATTTATGTGCCTGTAGAAGACGTTTGGATTACCTTTTATGTTGGCTGCCATTCTATTCTCATACCCTCTCTTTGCCCCTCTTATTTTGACTTCTCCTCTGACCTTTCTATATTTAGCCTGACTCTCCGATGTATTCTCGATCTGACACCTGTCGTACCCGCTCTTTTTCTGCTTCTTCATATTCTCTATCTGTTTCGTCATCCAGGGAGCCCTGACTTTAGTTGCCCTGCCTTTCCCCCGAGTGGGAATGTACCTGAACTATTTCCTCGTTAAAGGCAGCCCATTGTTCCACGACAGTTTTGCCTGCCAGTCTTTGATTCCAGTTTACCCGGGCCTGATCCGTTCTCATCCCACTGAAATTGGCTTTCCCCCCCCCCCAGTTAAACATTTTTACTCTAGATTGCTCCCTGTCCTTTTCCAGAGCTAATCTAAACCTTATGATATTATGATCACTGTTCCCTAAATGTTCACCTACTGACACTTGCTCCACTTGACCCACCTCATTCCCCAGAACCAGATTCAGCAATGCCTCCTCCCTCGTCGGGCCGGAAACACACTGATCAAGAAGGTTCTCCTGAACACACTTCAGGAATTCTTCCCCTTCTCTTTGCCTGTGCCGGCTCTTTGAACGAGCTCTCCAATTAGTCCCACTCCCCCTTGCTCTTTCCCCACAGCCCTGTGAATTTTTCCCCTTCAAGTATTTCTCCAATTCCCCTTTTGAAAGTTACTCTTAAATCTGCTTCCACCGCCTTTTCAGGCAGCGCGTTCCAGATCACCACAGCTTGCCATATAGAAATCTGCCCATCACTGGTGCATCCCTGCAGCGAGTGAGAAACCGTTGTCTTTGACAATATTATCATAGAACATAGAAAAATAGGAGCAGGAGAAGGCCATTCGGCCCTTCGAGCCTGCTCCGCCATTCAATATGATCATGGCTGATCCTCTATCTCAATACCATATTCCCGCTCTCTCCCCATACCCCTTGATGCCTTTTGTGTCTAGAAATCTATCTATCTCCTTCTTAAATATATTCAGTGACTTGGCCTCCACAGCCTTCTGTGGTAGAGAATTCCACAGATTCACCACCCTCTGAGTGAAGAAATTTCTCCTCATCTCAGTCCTAAATGTCCTATCCCGTATCCTGAGACTGTGACCCCTCGTTCTAGACCCCCCAGCCAGGGGAAACATCCTCCCTGCATCCAGTCTGTCCAGCCCTGTCAGAATTTTATACGTTTCAATGAGATCCCCTCTCATTCTTCTAAACTCTAGTGAATACAGGCCTAGTCGACCCAATCTCTCCTCATACGACAGCCCTGCCATCCCAGGAATCAGTCTGGTGAACCTTCGCTGCACTCCCTCTATGGCAAGTATATCCTGTCTTAGGTAAGGAGACCAAAACTACACACAGTACTCCAGGTGTGGTCTCACCAAGGCCCTGTGCAACTGCAGCAAGACATCCTTGCTCCTGTACTCGAACCCTCTTGCTACGAAGGCCAACATACCATTTGCCTTCTTAACCGCCTGCTGCACCTGCATGCTTACCTTCAGCGACTGGTGCACAAGGACACCCAGGTCTCGTTGCACTTCCCCTTCTCCCAATCTATTGCCGTTCAGATAATAATCTGCCTTCCTGTTTTTGCCACCAAAGTGGATAACCTCACATTTATCCACGTTATATTGCATCTGCCATGCTTCTGCCCAATCACCCAACCTGTCCAAATCATCCTGGAGTTTCTCGGCATCCTCCTCACAGCACACACGCCCACCCAGCTTTGTGTCGTCTGCAAACTTGGAGATATTACATCTAGTTCCCTCGTCTAGACCATTAATATATATTGTGAATAGCTGGGGTCCCAGCACCGATCCCTGTGGTACCCCACTAGTCACTGCCTGCCACTCGGAAAAAGACCCGTTTATTCCAACTCTTTGCTTCCTGTCTGCCAACCAGTTCTCTATCCAAGACAGTACCTTACCCCTAATCCCATGTGCTTTAACTTTACATGCTAATCTCTTATGCGGGACCTTTGCGAAAGCCTTCTGAAAGTCACAATGGCTGGGAGGCGGGGGGGGGGGGAAAGAATCATAGAAAGTAACAGTGCAGAAAGAGGCCATTTCAGACCATCGTGTCTGCGCCGGCCAACAAAGAGCTCTCCAGCCTAATCCCACTTCCCAGCTCAAGGAGGAACCCTGGAAAGTTGGGTTAAGCTCGAGTTTTAATCTAGACACCAGCATATGTTCTGCCTGTCGGACCCTTGCCAAACTATAACTGTCTCTCCCTCTCTCCCTCACAGCAAGATGTTCGGGGAGCGTGTTTCAGGCGGTTCCAGTTCCTAAAGTCATTGTACGATGAGCAGGACAGACCCACAGAAAGCAACGGGTGAGTAACACGCGTGCTCTCGGTGTCTGCGTCACCACTCTGGCCCTTACTGGGGGAATTCCAGAGCTCGGGGTCCCAGGCGGCTGAAGGCCAGTGTTGGAGTGATGGAAATCGCAGGGTGCGCAAGAGGCCAGAATTGGAGGAGCGCAGAAATCCGGGAGGGTTGTAGGGGCTGGAGGAGGTTACAGAGATAGGGAGGGTTGTAGGGGCAGGAGGAGGTTACAGAGATGGGGAGGGTTGTAGGGGCTGGAGGAGGTTACAGAGATAGGGAGGGTTGTAGGGGGCTGGAGGAGGTTACAGAGATCGGGAGGGTTGTAGGGGGCTGGAGGAGGTTACAGAGATCGGGAGGGTTGTAGGGGGCTGGAGGAGGTTACAGAGATAGAGAGGTTTGAAGGGGGCTGGAGGAGGTTACAGAGATGGGGAGGGTTGTAGGGGCTGGAGGAGGTTACAGAGATGGGGTGGGTTGTAGGGGCTGGAGGAGGTTACAGAGATAGGGAGAGGTGTAGGGGCAGGAGGAGGTTACAGAGATGGGGAGGGTTGTAGGGGCAGGAGGAGGTTACAGAGATGGGGTGGGTTGTAGGGGCTGGAGGAGGTTACAGAGATAGGGAGGGTTGCAGGGGCTGGAGGAGGTTACAGAGATAGGGAGGGTTGTAGGGGCTGGAGGAGGTTACAGAGATGGGGTGGGTTGTAGGGGCTGGAGGAGGTTACAGAGATAGAGAGGGTTGTAGGGGCTGGAGGAGGTTACAGAGATGGGGAGGGTTGTAGGGGCTGGAGGAGGATACAGAGATAGGGAGGGTTGTAGGGGCTGGAGGAGGTTACAGAGATAGGGAGGGTTGTTGGGGCTGGAGGGGGTTACAGAGATAGGGAGGGTTGTAGGGGCTGGAGGAGGTTACAGAGATAGGGAGGATTGCAGGGGGCTGGAGGAGGTTACAGAGATAGTGAGGGTTGTAGGGGCTGGAGGAGGTTACAGAGATAGGGAGGGTTGTAGGGGCTGGAGGAGGTTACAGAGATAGGGAGGGGGGCGAGGAGGCCATGGAGGGAATTTGAACACAAGAATGAGCATCTAGCACAATGTGCCATCTAAGACTGATTAACCGCGTCACACAGTGCCATGTTCAACCTGCGCAGGGGATAAGAGTACTTCGAGTGTTTAGCTCCACCTTGTTTAGTGCTTTGTATCCAACAATTATTTTTCTTTTACCCCTAGAAATGGGGGTTATGACCTGAGGAGTACAATCTATCAGCAGTGGCTGAGCCAGGTAGAGGTGAGTGCTGCCTCTCACTGGGGTACGGGTTCCACACACACTGACTCTCACTGGGGTACGGGTTCCACCCACACTGACTCTCACTGGGGTACGGGTTCCACACACACTGACTCTCACTGGGGTACGGGTTCCACACACACTGACTCTCACTGGGGTACGGGTTCCACACACACTGACTCTCACTGGGGTACGGGTTCCACCCACACTGACTCTCACTGGGGTACGAGTTCCACACACACTGACTCTCACTGGGGTATGGGTTCCACACACACTGACTCTCACTGGGGTACGGGTTCCACACACACTGACTCTCACTGGGGTACGGGTTCCACACACACTGACTCTCACTGGGGTACGGGTTCCACCCACACTGACTCTCACTGGGGTACGGGTTCCACACACACTGACTCTCACTGGGGTACTGGTTCCACACACACTGACTCTCACTGGGGTACGGGTTCCACACACACTGACTCTCACTGGGGTACGGGTTACACACACACTGACTCTCACTGGGGTACGGGTTACACACACACTGACTCTCACTGGGGTACGGGTTCCACACACACTGACTCTCACTGGGGATTGGGTTCCACACACACTGACTCTCACTGGGGTACGGGTTCCACACACACTGACTCTCACTGGGGTACGGGTTCCACACACACTGACTCTCACTGGGGTACGGGTTCCACACACACTGACTCTCACTGGGGTACGGGTTCCACACACACTGACTCTCACTGGGGTACGGGTTCCACACACACTGACTCTCACTGGGGTACGGGTTCCACACACACTGACTCTCACTGGGGTACGGGTTCCACACACACTGACTCTCACTGGGGTACGGGTTCCACACACACTGACTCTCACTGGGGATTGGGTTCCACACACACTGACTCTCACTGGGGTATGGGTCCCACACACACTGACTCTCACTGGGGTACAGGTTCCACACACACTGACTCTCACTGGGGTACGGGTTCCACACACACTGACTCTCACTGGGGTACGGGTTCCACACACACTGACTCTCACTGGGGTATGGGTTCCACACACACTGACTCTCACTGGGGATTGGGTTCCACACACACTGACTCTCACTGGGGTTCCACTGTTGACGGGGCTTTGTCAACAGATTTTTGGAATGTGCAGCCTCTGTTTTACTGCCTTGCAGGGGGCTAATGCGACTCACCCGCCGAACCACATTCTCGCAGCACTGGAGAGTCTGGCGACAGAGAACGAAGAGGAGCTTGTGGAACTCTCATCAAAGGTGGACGTGGTGAAGGACATGGAGGCGCTGAGGTAAACCGGCATCACCCCAGTCCCGGGGTCCTCCACTCGCTTCCACTTGGTATTTGATGGGAGAGTGTCGAGGGAGCTTTACTCTGTACCTAACCCGTGCTGTACCTGCCCTGGGAGTGTTTGATGGGACAGTGTAGAGGGAGCTTTACTCTGTATCTAACCCCGTGCTGTACCTGCCCTGGGAGTGTTTGATGGGACAGTGTAGAGGGAGCTTTACTCTGTATCTAACCCCGTGCTGTACCTGCCCTGAGAGTGTTTGATGGGACAGTGTAGAGGGAGCTTTACTCTGTATCTAACCCGTGCTGTACCTGCCCTGGGAGTGTTTGATGGGACAGTGTAGAGGTAGCTTTACTCTGTATCTAACCCGTGCTGTACCTGCCCTGGGAGTGTTTGATGGGACAGTGTAGTGGGAGCTTTACTCTGTATCTAACCCCGTGCTGTACCTGCCCTGGGAGTGTTTGATGGGACAGTGTAGAGGGAGCTTTACTCTGTATCTAACCCATGCTGTACCTGCCCTGGGAGTGTTTGATGGGACAGTGTAGAGGGAGCTTTAGTCTGTATCTAACCCCATGCTGCACCTGCCCTGGGAGTGTTTGATGGGACAGTGTAGAGGGAGCTTTACTCTGTATCTAACCCGTGCTGTACCTGCCCTGGGAGTGTTTGATGGGACAGTGTAGAGGGAGCTTTACTCTGTATCTAACCCATGCTCTACCTGCCCTGGGTGTGTTTGATGGGACAGTGTAGAGGGACCTTTACTCTGTATCTAACCCGTGCTGTACCTGCCCTGGGAGTGTTTGATGGGACAGTGTAGAGGGAGCTTTACTCTGTATCTAACCCCGTGCTGTACCTGCCCTGGGAGTGTTTGATGGGACAGTGTAGAGGGAGCTTTACTCTGTATCTAACCCGTGCTGTACCTGCCCTGGGAGTGTTTGATGGGACAGTGTAGAGGGAGCTTTACTCTGTATCTAACCCCGTGCTGTACCTGCCCTGGGAGTGTTTGATGGGACAGTGTAGAGGGAGCTTTACTCTGTATCTAACCCGTGCTGTACCTGCCCTGGGAGTGTTTGATGGGACAGTGTAGAGGGAGCTTTACTCTGTATCTAACCCGTGCTGTACCTGCCCTGGGAGTGTTTGATGGGACAGTGTAGAGGGAGCTTTACTCTGTATCTAACCCGTGCTGTACCTGCCCTGGGAGTGTTTGATGGGACAGTGTAGAGAGAGCTGTACTCTGTATCTAACCCCGTGCTGTACCTGCCCTGGGAGTGTCTGATGGGACAGTGTAGAGTGAGCTTTACTCTGTATCTAACCCGTGCTGTACCTGCCCTGGGAGTGTTTGATGGGACAGTGTAGAGGGAGCTTTACTCTGTATCTAACCCCGTGCTGTACCTGCCCTGGGAGTGTTTGATGGGACAGTGTAGAGGGAGCTTTACTCTGTATCTAACCCGTGCTGTACCTGCCCTGGGAGTGTTTGATGGGACAGTGTAGAGGGAGCTTTACTCTGTATCTAACCCGTGCTGTACCTGCCCTGGGAGTGTTTGATGGGACAGTGTAGAGGGAGCTTTACTCTGTATCTAACCCGTGCTGTACCTGCCCTGGGAGTGTTTGATGGGACAGTGTAGAGGGAGCTTTACTCTGTATCTAACCCGTGCTGTACCTGCCCTGGGAGTGTTTGATGGGACAGTGTAGAGAGAGCTGTACTCTGTATCTAACCCCGTGCTGTACCTGCCCTGGGAGTGTCTGATGGGACAGTGTAGAGGGAGCTTTACTCTGTATCTAACCCCGTGCTGTACTTGAAGCAATTGATTGGACAAATGACTTTGAGGACGGTTAATGGGTGGAAGGGGCAGCAGATTGTGGGGCTGTGTCGATTGAATTCTAACGATCTCGCCATGGTGACGAGGACAATGACACGCTTTGTTTTTGCAGATTCTCCTACACCAGTTCCCACCTGCAGGACGTGTCTGAGCCTCCGGCTGTCCTCCGCTCGGTCAAGTCTTTGCTCGAGGTAGTTATGCAAGAGGTTTTATTTCTGCAATAGCGAAATAGTGCGGATGCTGGAAATCTGTAAAAACAGCAGGAAATGCTGGATGCACTCAGCAGGCCAGGCAGCATCCGTGGAGCGAGAAACAGAGTTAACGTTTCAGGTCTGCGACCCTTCATCAGAACTGGAATAGGCTCGAGATGGAACAGGTTTTAAGCAGGTGCAGAGGCGGAGCAAGGGGGAGGAGGAAGGAATTGAAGGAATAGTCTGTGCTGGGGTCGGAGGCAGGAGAGATTAAGGGGGAGAAATTGGGTGAGTAGCGCCACCTGTTGGCGCATAAAGAGGCAGTCAGTGGCTGTCGCGCCACTGGCTGCGTCTCCGGCGATATTCAGTAGGGGCGCTAATGGTGGCGTTGGCCTGTTGCGCTGCGCTGCCACTGATGACGCCATCGGTGTGCGCAGCGCCCCATTCGTGCCCCGTTCACGATATTTGGTAGCGAACGCCGCAGTTGCGCCGCTCGCTACCCGCGCCCGGTTCACGGGGCCTTACTGTGCTGGCAGCGGCGCAAGTTAAGGTGGAGGTGCGGGGCGGCCGCCGCCAGCACCTCCGTCCCCGGCCTCCTAAACCCCCGCGGCATTCCCGGCTTTTTCCCGAGAGCCCGGCACTTCTCCTTGGTGCCGGGCTCATTTGCCGGCACTCGCGAGCGGGGATGGCGCTGTTGCAGGCACCTCCCCCTTAACAGTGGGAGAAAGGCCTGCAGTACCGCAGCGTGTGGCGCTGAGGCACGTTGCGCTGCGATAATCAGTTTCAGCGCCCTAAGAGGGACGCGGAGCGCCTCGAGCCTCGCCCCGTCTCCCTCGAGGGGGCACTGAAACTGAATTTCTGGCGATCGGTATCACTCCGATCGCTGCGCTAAACCCTGCGCTCTGCCGACTTTTGCGCCACTTTGGCGCCCCAACCCAATTTCTAGGCCTAAATGTTGCAAATGGGGATGGCAGAATTATAAACTGCCTGAAAAATGGTGGCAGGGCTTGTAGTCTGAAATTGCTGAACTCAATGTTGAGTCCGGCAGGCTGTAAAGTGCCGAATCGAAAGATGAGGTGCTGTTCCTCGAGCTTACGTTGAGCTTCATTGGAACAGTGCGAGAGGCCGAGGACAGAGTGGTCAGAGTGGAGCGGAGAATTCAAGTGACAGGGATATGGATTAAGGCTAAAGGGATCAAGGGATATGGGGAGAAAGCAGGGGCAGGGTACTGAATTTGGATGATCAGCCATGATCATATTGAATGGCGGAGCAGGCTCGAGGGGCCGAATCCTGCTCCTATTTTTCTATGCTTCTGGTTTCTGTACCTCTCGTGCTCACTGAACTGTTGAAAACCATGCTCCTTGTTGCACCGTATTTTGCCCACAGATAAGACCTCATGACTTATCTGTTCAAAATCCTTTGAAGACAGTCTATTCATGTACGGGAAACTCTCTTAACCGGCAAAATTCAGGAGTAGGTTCAGGTAAGTTTTACTTCATATTAGTGGCAGTTCCTGGATCTGTGGCCGTGTAACTGGGGTTCCTGCACTTGTTGCTAAGCAACAGGGACCCTTGGTCTGTGGCCGGGGTTCCTGCACCTGTTGCTAAGCAACAGGGAAGCCTGGATTTGTTGCTGTGTACGGAGCTCTCGTACCTTTTAACTATACCTCTCTGTAATCCGGACTTTTTGATAAACCGGCACCACGTCGGCGCCGGATAAAAAAGGGTTTCCTGTAAACACTTTGAGAAACAGGTTTTATTAACTGTTATCTTTCTATACTTTAATTAATGGATCCCTCTTCCTATGTTTATGACAATAGCCACCAAAGTTACACCTTAATCACTCGCGGCTGACGTCATTACTATCACGAATGCCCTTGCACAAGCATTTCTCATAGAGTCATAGAAATTTACGGCACAGAATGAGGCCATTGGGCCCGTCGTGTCCGCGCCGGCCGACAAAGAGCGATCCAGTCTAATCCCACTTTCCAGCTCTCGGTCCGTAGCCGTGTAGGTTACGGCACTTCAAGGGCATATCCAAGAACTTTTTAAATGTGATGAGGGTCTCTGCCTCGACCACCCTTTCAGGCAGTGAGTTCCAGACCCCCACCACCCTCTGGGTGAAGAAAGTTCTCCTCAACTCCCCTCTAAACCTTCGACCAATGACTTTCAATCTCTGGCCCCTGGTTATTGACCCCTCTGCTAAGGGAAACGGTCCTTCCTGTCCACTCTATCTAAGCCCCTCATCATTGTATACACCTCAATTAAATCTCCCCTCAGCCTCCTCTGTTCCAAAGAAAACAAACCCAACCTCTCCAATCTTTCCTCATCGCTAACATTCCCCAGCCCAGGCAACATCCTCGTAAATCTCCTCTGTACCTCATACATAACCCTCGGGCACTGAAAGCAGAAGACAAGCCAAGTTTTACTCGCAGGACACTTCAAAGCCACCCTGTTTATTTTGTACGGGCTGTTGCTCCAAGGATTTCGAATATTAACCCTTAACCCCCCCAAGGTCTCCAACGTGCCGCGCACCAGGATGCCCAACAGGGCGTTGCTGGTGCAGACCGGTTTCCGCAGTGTGTGCCTGCGTGGTGACTGCACTAATTGTCGTACGAAGTGTTTCAACCTGACCAGGCAGTACGTCAGCAAGTATGAAATAGGAGCAGGAGTCGGCCATTCGGCCCCTCGAGCCTGCTCGGCCATTCAGTAAGATCTGATCTTCAACCTCAACTCCACTTTCCCGCCCAATCCCCATATCCCTTGATTCCTCGAGAGTTCAGAAATCTCTCGATCTCAGCCTTGAATACACTCAACGACTGGAATTCTCTACCCCAGAGGGCTGTGGAGGCTCAAAGATTCACAGCCCTCTGAGTGAAGAAGTTCCTCCTCATCTCAGTCCTCAATGGCCGAGCCCTCATCCTGAGACTGTGACCCCCGGTTCTAGACTCTCCAGCCAGGGGGAAACAGCCTCTCAGCATCTACCCTGTCAATCCCCCTCAGAATTTCAATGAGATCACCTCTCGTTCTTCTAAACTCTAGGGAATATAGGCCTGGTCTACTCACTCTCTCCTCATGGGACAATCCCCCCATCCCGGGAACCTATCTAGTAAGCGCAGGTGTGTTTTGGGGGTTTGGGTGAAGTGTCGCGGTCGAACTCTCCTGTGTTGCACACCTTGCCCCGAGGGGAAGGAGTTAAGGAGACTCGGTGTTTGTCTCCGCAGGAGGGGTGGCGAGACTGCGAGGTGCGCGCGGTGGAGAAGATCGGGGCAGTCCGACGGGAGAAGGAGATGAGTTCCAGGCTGGTGTCGCTGACGCGGGAGTTTAATCTGCTGCTGGAGGAGCGGTACGGACACAGCCGTGAGCTGCTGTCCACCACCAGGTCAGACTATCCTCGTCCCTTTCCAACAGCAGCCCCCATTTACACCGCGCCTTTAACCTAGTGAAACGTCCCGAGGCGCTTCACAGGAGCAGCAATCAGACAAACTCGACACCGAGCCACGTCAGGAGATATTAGGACAGGTGACGGTCGGTTTTAAGGAGCGTCTTAAAGGAGGAGGGAGAGGTTTAGGGAGGGAATTCCAGAGCTCGGGGCCCAGGCAGCTGAAGGCACGGCCGCCAATGGGGGAGCGATGGAAATCGGGGGATGCGCAAGAGGCCAGAATTGGAGGAGCGCAGAGATCTGGGAGGGTTATGTGGCTGGAGGAGGTTACAGAGATAGGGAGGGTTGTAGGGGCTGGAGGAGGTTACAGAGATAGGGAGGGTTGTAGGGGCTGGAGGAGGTTACAGAGATAGGGAGGGGTGTAGGGGCTGGAGGAGGTTACAGAGATAGGGAGGGGTGTAGGGGCTGGAGGAGGTTACAGAGATAGGGAGGGTTGTAGGTGCTGGAGGAGGTTACAGAGATAGGGAGGGTTGTAGGGGCTGGAGGAGGTTACAGAGATAGGGAGGGTTGTAGGGGCTGGAGGAGGTTACAGAGATAGGGAGGGTTGTAAAGGGCTGGAGGAGGTTACAGAGATCAGGAGGGTTGTAGGGGCTGGAGGAGGTTACAGAGATAGGGAGGGGTATAGGGGGCTGGAGGAGGTTACAGAGATAGGGAGGGGTATAGGGGGCTGGAGGAGGTTACAGAGATAGGGAGGGGTATAGGGGGCTGGAGGAGGTTACAGAGATAGGGAGGGGTGTAGGGGCTGGAGGAGGTTACAGAGATAGGGAGGGTTGTAGGGGGCTGGAGGAGGTTACAGAGATAGGGAGGGTTGTAGGGGCTGGAGGAGGTTACAGAGATAGGGAGGGTTGTAGGGGCTGGAGGAGGTTACAGAGATAGGGAGGGGTGTAGGGGCTGGGGGAGGTTACAGAGATCAGGAGGGTTGTAGGGGCTGAAGGAGGTTACAGAGATAGGGAGGGGTGTAGGGGCTGGAGGAGGTTACAGAGATAGGGAGGGGTGTAGGGGCTGGAGGAGGTTACAGAGATAGGGAGGGGTGTAGGGCTGGAGGAGGTTACAGAGATAGGGAGGGGTGTAGGGGCTGGAGGAGGTTACAGAGATAGGGAGGGTTGTAGGGGCTGGAGGAGGTTACAGAGATAGGGAGGGGTGTAGGGCTGGAGGAGGTTACAGAGATAGGGAGGGGTGTAGGGGCTGGAGGAGGTTACAGAGATAGGGAGGGGTGTAGGGGCTGGAGGAGGTTACAGAGATAGGGAGGGGTGTAGGGCTGGAGGAGGTTACAGAGATAGGGAGGGGTGTAGGGGCTGGAGGAGGTTACAGAGATAGGGAGGGTTGTAGGGGCTGGAGGAGGTTACAGAGATAGGGAGGGTTGTAGGGGCTGGAGGAGGTTACAGAGATAGGGAGGGGTGTAGGGCTGGAGGAGGTTACAGAGATAGGGAGGGGTGTAGGGGCTGGAGGAGGTTACAGAGATAGGGAGGGGTGTAGGGGCTGGAGGAGGTTACAGAGATAGGGAGGGTTGTAGGGGCTGAAGGAGGTTACAGAGATAGGGAGGGGTGTAGGGGCTGGAGGAGGTTACAGAGATAGGGAGGGTTGTAGGGGGCTGGAGGAGGTTACAGAGATAGGGAGGGTTGTAGGGGCTGGAGGAGGTTACAGAGATAGGGAGGGGTGTAGGGCTGGAGGAGGTTACAGAGATAGGGAGGGGTGTAGGGGCTGGAGGAGGTTACAGAGATAGGGAGGGTTGTAGGGGCTGGAGGAGGTTACAGAGATAGGGAGGGGTGTAGGGCTGGAGGAGGTTACAGAGATAGGGAGGGGTGCAGGGGCTGGAGGAGGTTACAGAGATAGGGAGGGTTGTAGGGGCTGGAGGAGGTTACAGAGAGATAGGGAGGGTTGTAGGGGCTGGAGGAGGTTACAGAGATAGGGAGGGGTGTAGGGCTGGAGGAGGTTACAGAGATAGGGAGGGTTGCAGGGGCTGGAGGAGGTTACAGAGATAGGGAGGGTTGTAGAGGCTGGAGGAGGTTACAGAGATAGGGAGGGGTGTAGGGGCTGGAGGAGGTTACAGAGATAGGGAGGGTTGCAGGGGCTGGAGGAGGTTACAGAGATAGGGAGTGTTGTAGGGGCTGGAGGAGGTTACAGAGATAGGGAGGGGTGTAGGGCTGGAGGAGGTTACAGAGATAGGGAGGGGTTTAGGGGGCTGGAGGAGGTTACAGTGATAGGGAGGGTTGTAGGGCTGATAGGGAGGGTTGTAGGGCTGGAGGAGGTTACAGAGATAGGGAGGGTTGTAGGGGCTGGAGGAGGTTACAGAGATAGGGAGGGTTGTAGGGGGCTGGAGGAGGTTACAGAGATAGGGAGGGGTTTAGGGGGCTGGAGGAGGTTACAGAGATAGGGAGGGGTTTAGGGGGCTGGAGGAGGTTACAGAGATAGGGAGGGTTGTAGGGGGCTGGAGGAGGTTACAGAGATAGGGAGGGTTGTAGGGGGCTGGAGGAGGTTACAGAGATAGGGAGGGGTGTAGGGGCTGGAGGAGGTTACAGAGATAGGGAGGGGTATAGGGGGCTGGAGGAGGTTACAGAGATAGGGAGAGGGGGCCATGGAGGGATTTGAAAGCAAGCACGAGAATTTTAAAATGGAGAGTGTTGGAATAGTCGAGACTGGAGGCAACGAAGGTACGGACGAAGGTTTCAGCAGCAGGTGAGCTGAGGCGGGCGACGTTACGGAGCTGGCAGTAGGCGGCCTTGGTGACGGCGAAGTTACGGGGTCGGAGGCTCACCGAGGGTGCTGACACTAAGGAGACGGGACCCCCGTCCCCCCACCCCAATCTCCCGGAGCAGCGCCAAGGCTCCTTTTGCAGTACTTGCGGGAGAATCGGTGAGTCCCAGTGTGCTGTAAGTGGAGCAGTGGTGACTAAATGCGCCTGTAAGTTCGGAGAGCCGTTAATGGAAAGTGTGAAGTGGCTCAGGCAGCGCGGTCTGCCTACGCGAGACCTTGACGAGAGGCCTAAAGTTGAGTTGACGTTGTTTGTACCATCTGCAGCAGGGTCTAACTGTCGCGACGTGCTTGTGGTTGCCACAGGGAGGCCTTTCAACTGGAGCTGAATGTGGCGGAGAGGAGGAGGTACCACCAGGAGCTGGTGGAGCAGGGCCGCCTCTTGGCAAACTCCATCTACGCCAGGAACTGCGAGATCCAATCACTGCAGCAGAAGCACGGCCGCATCCTGGACTTCCAGACGCTGGTGGTAAGTCGGCCGTTCAGTGTCTTCCCCACGCCCGGAGGCTGAGGAAATTCTCCCGCGATCTCTCAGGATTCCTGGGGTGTGAGGCCTTTTGCAGGCTGTCCCTCCCGACGAACCCCTGACCTCTGACAGCAGACAGCCTCGCAGCCAGCAGAAGCTGAACTCAATATGTCCATATTGCTCAAATCCCGTGCGCTATGTGGGTAAAATAGTAGATATCCAAAATTATGAGGGGTTTTGATAGAGCTGCCCTTCCGACAGTGCGGCGCTCCCTCAGTACTGCCCTTCCGACAGTGCGGCGCTCTCTCAGTACTGCCCCTCCGACAGTGCGGCGCTCCCTCAGTACTGCCCCTCCCACAGTGCGGCGCTCCCTCAGTACTGCCCCTCCGACAGTGCGGCGCTCCCTCAGTACTGCCCTTCCGACAGTGCGGCGCTCCCTCAGTACTGCCCCTCCGACAGTGCGGCGCTCCCTCAGTACTGCCCCTCCGACAATGCGGCGCTCCCTCAGTACTGCCCCTCCGACAGTGCGGCGCTCCCTCAGTACTGCCCCTCCGACAGTGCGGCGCTCCCTCAGTACTGCCCCTCCGACAGTGCGGCGCTCCCTCAGTACTGCCCCTCCGACAGTGCAGCGCTCCCTCAGTACTGCCCCTCCGACAGTGCGGCGCTCCCTCAGTACTGCCCCTCCGACAGTGCGGCGCTGGCACTGGGAGTGTCGGCCTGGATTATGGGGCTCGAACCCACGACCTTCTGACTCGAAGGCGAGCGAGAGAGAGCGAGCGCTGAACCCACTGAGCCACGGCTGTACAGACATCAAATTCCCCCGCCTGCACCGAGCGTGTCCTGGACTGTTTCACCAGAGCCTACAATGCGTGCCTCAGCTCTCTGACATTCCAATTGTTCTGCTTATTCCGTTCTTAAAGTTCTGCCTCTCTACAGGACAGTAAGCAGGATCTCATCCGAGTTCTGGTGAAAGGGAATTCATCGGCCAAGAGTCACTTGTTGAAGACGCAGACTGAGGTAGGTCTACACTGTCCAATCAAACAATCCCAGGGCAGGTACAGCACGGGTTAGATACAGAGTAAAGCTCCCTCTACACTGTCCAATCAAACAATCCCAGGGCAGGTACAGCACGGGTTAGATACAGAGTAAAGCTCCCTCTACACTGTCCCATCAAACACTCCCAGGGCAGGTACAGCACGGGTTAGATACAGAGTAAAGCTCCCTCTACACTGTCCCATCAAACACTCCCAGGGCAGGTACAGCACGGGTTAGATACAGAGTAAAGCTCCCTCTACACTGTCCCATCAAACACTCCCAGGGCAGGTACAGCACGGGTTAGATACAGAGTAAAGCTCCCTCTACACTGTCCCATCAAACACTCCCGGGGCAGGTACAGCACGGGTTAGATACAGAGTAAAGCTCCCTCTACACTGTCCAATCAAACACTCCCAGGGCAGGTACAGCAGGGGTTAGATACAGAGTAAAGCTCCCTCTACACTGTCCCATCAAACACTCCCAGGGCAGGTACAGCATGGGTTAGATACAGAGTAAAGCTCCCTCTACACTGTCCCATCAAACACTCCCAGGGCAGGTACAGCACGGGTTAGATACAGAGTAAAGCTCCCTCTACACTGTCCCATCAAACACTCCCAGGGCAGGTACAGCACGGGTCAGATACAGAGTAAAGCTCCCTCTACACTGCCCCATCAAACACTCCCAGGGCAGGTACAGCACGGGTTAGATACAGAGTAAAGCTCCCTCTACACTGTCCCATCAAACACTCCCAGGGCAGGTACAGCACGGGTTAGATACAGAGTAAAGCTCCCTCTACACTGTCCCATCAAACACTCCCAGGGCAGGTACAGCACGGGGTTAGATAGAGAGTAAAGCTCCCTCTACACTGTCCCATCAAACACTCCCAGGGCAGGTACAGCACGGGGTTAGATACAGAGTAAAGCTCCCTCTACACTGTCCCATCAAACACTCCCAGGGCAGGTACAGCACGGGTTAGATACAGAGTAAATCTCCCTCTACACTGTCCCATCAAACACTCCCAGGGCAGGTACAGCACGGGTTAGATACAGAGTAAAGCTCCCTCCACACTGTCCCATCAAACACTCCCAGGACAGGTACAGCACGGTTTAGATACAGAGTAAAGCTCCCTCTACACTGTCCCATCAAACACTCCCAGGGCAGGTACAGCACGGGGTTAGATACAGAGTAAAGCTCCCTCTGCACTGTCCCATCAAACACTCCCAGGGCAGGTACAGCACGGGTTAGATACAGAGTAAAGCTCCCTCTACACTGTCCCATCAAACACTCCCAGGGCAGGTACAGCACGGGGTTAGATAGAGAGTATAGCTCCCTCTACACTGTCCCATCAAACACTCCCAGGGCAGGTACAGCACGGGTTAGATACAGAGTAAAGCTCCCTCTACACTGTCCCATCAAACACTCCCAGGGCAGGTACAGCACGGGGTTAGATAGAGAGTAAAGCTCCCTCTACACTGTCCCATCAAACACTCCCAGGGCAGGTACAGCACGGGGTTAGATACAGAGTAAAGCTCCCTCTACACTGTCCCATCAAACACTCCCAGGGCAGGTACAGCACGGGTTAGATACAGAGTAAAGCTCCCTCTACACTGTCCCATCAAACACTCCCAGGGCAGGTACAGCACGGGTTAGATACAGAGTAAAGCTCCCTCTACACTGTCCCATCAAACACTCCCAGGGCAGGGACAGCACGGGGTTAGATACAGAGTAAAGCTCCCTCTACACTGTCCCATCAAACACTCCCAGGGCAGGGACAGCACGGGGTTAGATACAGAGTAAAGCTCCCTCTACACTGTCCCATCAAACACTCCCAGGGCAGGTACAGCACGGGTTAGATACAGAGTAAAGCTCCCTCTACACTGTCCCATCAAACACTCCCAGGGCAGGTACAGCACGGGTTAGATACAGAGTAAAGCTCCCTCTACACTGTCCCATCAAACACTCCCAGGGCAGGTACAGCACGGGTTAGATACAGAGTAAAGCTCCCTCTACACTGTCCCATCAAACACTCCCAGGGCAGGTACAGCACGGGGTTAGATAGAGAGTAAAGCTCCCTCTACACTGTCCCATCAAACACTCCCAGGACAGGGACAGCACGGTTTAGATACAGAGTAAAGCTCCCTCTACACTGTCCCATCAAACACTCCCAGGGCAGGTACAGCACGGGTTAGATACAGAGTAAAGCTCCCTCTACACTGTCCCATCAAACACTCCCAGGGCAGGTACAGCACGGGGTTAGATACAGAGTAAAGCTCCCTCTACACTGTCCCATCAAACACTCCCAGGGCAGGGACAGCACGGGGTTAGATACAGAGTAAAGCTCCCTCTGCACTGTCCCCATCAAACACTCCCTGGGCAGGTACAGCACGGGTTAGATACAGAGTAAATCTCCCTCTACACTGTCCCATCAAACACTCCCAGGGCAGGTACAGCATGGGTTAGATACAGAGTAAAGCTCCCTCTACACTGTCCCATCAAACACTTCCAGGGCAGGTACAGCATGGGTTAGATACAGAGTAAAGCTCCCTCTACACTGTCCCATCAAACACTCGCAGGGCAGGTACAGCACGGGTTAGATACAGAGTAAAGCTCCCTCTACACTGTCCCATCAAACACTCCCAGGGCAGGTCCAGCACGGGTTAGATACAGAGTAAAGCTCCCTCTACACTGTCCAATCAAACAATCCCAGGGCAGGTACAGCACGGGTTAGATACAGAGTAAAGCTCCCTCTACACTGTCCAATCAAAAAATCCCAGGGCAGGTACAGCACGGGTCAGATACAGAGTAAAGCTCCCTCTACACTGTCCCATCAAACACTCCCAGGGCAGGTACAGCACGGGTTAGATACAGAGTAAAGCTCCCTCTACACTGTCCCATCAAACATTCCCAGGGCAGGTACAGCATGGGTTAGATACAGAGTAAAGCTCCCTCTACACTGTCCCCATCAAACACTCCCAGGGCAGGTACAGCACGGGTTAGATACAGAGTAAAGCTCCCTCTACACTGTCCCATCAAACACTCCCAGGGCAGGTACAGCACGTGTTAGATACAGAGTAAAGCTCCCTATACACTGTCCCCATCAAACACTCCCTGGGCAGGTACAGCACGGGTTAGATACAGAGTAAATCTCCCTCTTCACTGTCCCATCAAACACTCCCAGGGCAGGTACAGCACGGGTTAGATACAGAGTAAAGCTCCCTCTACACTGTCCCATCATCACTCCCAGGGCAGGTACAGCATGGGTTAGATACAGAGTAAAGCTCCCTCTACACTGTCCCATCAAACACTCACAGGGCAGGTACAGCACGGGTTAGATACAGAGTAAAGCTCCCTCTACACTGTCCCATCAAACACTACCAGGACAGGTACAGCACGGGTTAGATACAGAGTAAAGCTCCCTCTACACTGTCCCATCAAACACTCCCAGGGCAGGTACAGCACGGGTTAGATTCAGAGTAAAGCTCCCTCTACACGGTCCCATCAAACACTCCCAGGGCAGGTACAGCATGGGGTTAGATACAGAGTAAAGCTCCCTCTACACTGTCCCATCAAACACTCCCAGGGCAGGGACAGCACGGGGTTAGATACAGAGTAAAGCTCTGTCTACACTGTCCCATCAAACACTCCCAGGGCAGGTACAGCACGGGTTAGATACAGAGTAAAGCTCCCTCTACACTGTCCCCATCAAACACTCCCAGGGCAGGTACAGCACGGGGTTAGATACAGAGTAAAGCTCCCTCTACACTGTCCCATCAAACACTCCCAGGGCAGGTACAGCACGGGTTAGATACAGAGTAAAGCTCCCTCTACACTGTCCCATCAAACACTCCCAGGACAGGTACAGCACGGGTTAGATACAGAGTAAAGCTCCCTCTACACTGTCCCATCAAACACTCCCAGGACAGGTACAGCACGGGGTTAGATACAGAGTAAAGCTCCCTCTACACTGTCCCATCAAACACTCCCAGGGCAGGTACAGCACAGGGTTAGATACAGAGTAAAGCTCCCTCTACACTGCCCCATCAAACACTCCCAGGGCAGGTACAGCACGGGGTTAGATACAGAGTAAAGCTCCCTCTACACTGTCCCCATCAAACACTCCCAGGGCAGGCACAGCACGGGTTAGATACAGAGTAAAGCTCCCTCTACACTGTCCCATCAAACACTCCCAGGGCGGGTACAGCACGGGTTAGATACAGAGTAAAGCTCCCTCTACACTGTCCCATCAAACACTCCCAGGGCAGGTACAGCACGGGTTCGATACAGAGTAAAGCTCCCTCTACACTGTCCCATCAAACACTACCAGGACAGGTACAGCACGGGTTAGATACAGAGTAAAGCTCCCTCTACACTGTCCCATCAAACACTCCCAGGGCAGGTACAGCACGGGTTAGATTCAGAGTAAAGCTCCCTCTGCACTGTCCCATCAAACACTCCCAGGGCAGGTACAGCACGGGGTTAGATACAGAGTAAAGCTCTGTCTACACTGTCCCATCAAACACTCCCAGGGCAGGTACAGCACGGGTTAGATACAGAGTAAAGCTCCCTCTACAATGTCCCATCAAACACTCCCAGGGCAGGTACAGCACGGGGTTAGATACAGAGTAAAGCTCTGTCTACACTGTCCCATCAAACACTCCCAGGGCAGGTACAGCACGGGTTAGATACAGAGTAAAGCTCCCTCTACACTGTCCCATCAAACACTCCCAGGGCAGGTACAGCACGGGTTAGATACAGAGTAAAGCTCTGTCTACACTGTCCCATCAAACACTCCCAGGGCAGGTACAGCACGGGTTAGATACAGAGTAAAGCTCCCTCTACACTGTCCCATCAAACACTCCCGGGGCAGGTACAGCACGGGTTAGATACAGAGTAAAGCTCCCTCTACACTGTCCCATCAAACACTCCCAGGGCAGGTACAGCACGGGGTTAGATACAGAGTAAAGCTCCCTCTACACTGTCCCATCAAACACTCCCAGGGCAGGTACAGCACGGGTTAGATACAGAGTAAAGCTCCCTCTACACTGTCCCATCAAACACTCCCAGGGCAGGTACAGCACGGGTTAGATACAGAGTAAAGCTCCCTCTACACTGTCCCATCAAACACTCCCAGGGCGGGCACAGCACGGGGTTAGATACAGAGTAAAGCTCCCTCTACACTGTCCCATCAAACACTCCCAGGGCAGGTACAGCACGGGTTAGATACAGAGTAAAGCTCCCTCTACACTGTCCCATCAAACACTCCCAGGGCGGGCACAGCACGGGGTTAGATACAGAGTAAAGCTCCCTCAACACTGTCCCATCAAACACTCCCAGGACAGGTACAGCACGGGTTAGATACAGAGTAAAGCTCCCTCTACACTGTCCCATCAAACACTCCCAGGGCAGGTACAGCACAGGGTTAGATACAGAGTAAAGCTCCCTCTACACTGTCCCATCAAACACTCCCAGGGCAGGTACAGCACAGGGTTAGATACAGAGTAAAGCTCCCTGTACACTGTCCCATCAAACACTCCCAGGGCAGGTACAGCACGGGTTAGATACAGAGTAAAGCTCCCTCTACACTGTCCCATCAAACACTCCCAGGGCGGGCACAGCACGGGGTTAGATACAGAGTAAAGCTCCCTCTACACTGTCCCATCAAACACTCCCAGGACAGGTACAGCACGGGTTCGATACAGAGTAAAGCTCCCTCTACACTGTCCCATCAAACACTCCCAGGGCAGGTACAGCACGGGTTAGATACAGAGTAAAGCTCCCTCTACACTGTCCCATCAAACACTCCCAGGGCAGGTACAGCACGGGGTTAGATACAGAGTAAAGCTCCCTCTACACTGTCCCATCAAACACTCCCAGGGCAGGTACAGCACGGGGTTAGATACAGAGTAAAGCTCCCTCTACACTGTCCCATCAAACACTCCCAGGGCAGGTACAGCACAGGGTTAGATACAGAGTAAAGCTCCCTCTACACTGTCCTATCAAACACTCCCAGGGCAGGTACAGCACGGGTTAGATACAGAGTAAAGCTCCCTCTACACTGTCCCATCAAACAATCCCAGGGCAGGTACAGCACGGGTTAGATACAGAGTAAAGCTCCCTCTACACTGTCCTATCAAACACTCCCAGGGCAGGTACAGCACGGGTTAGATACAGAGTAAAGCTCCCTCTACACTGTCCCATCAAACACTCCCAGGGCAGGTACAGCACGGGTTAGAACCAGTGACAATGGTGCTGTTGAAAGGAGTTGGACTGATTACACCCCTGGTTCCAAGCCCCTCCTCTCCACAGTCTCTTCCGACTCTTAGATTAAAATGTTCTAATTCTCATCCTTGTTTTCCGCTCACTCCAAGGGTTCGGCCCGCCCCATCTCTAACCCCTACAACCCTCCCTATCTCTGTAACCTCCTCCAGCCCCTACACCACTCCCTATCTCTGTAACCTCCTCCAGCCCCTACAACCCTCCCTATCTCTGTAACCTCCTCCAGCCCCTACAACACTCCCTATCTCTGTAACTTCCTCCAGTCCCTACACCCCTCCCTATCTCTGTAACCTCCTCCAGCCCCTACATCCCTCCCTATCTCTGTAACTTCCTGCAGCCCCTACAACCCTCCCTATCTCTGTAACCTCCTCCAGTCCCTACAACCCTCCCTATCTCTGTAACCTCCTCCAGCCCCTACACCCCTCCCTATCTCTGTAACCTCCTCCAGTCCCTACAACCCTCCCTATCTCTGTAACCTCCTCCAGCCCCTACAACCCTCCCTATCTCTGTAACCTCCTCCAGCCCCTACAACCCTCCCCATCTCTGTAACCTCCTCCAGCCCCTACAACCCTCCCTATCTCTGTAACCTCTTCCAGCCCCTACAACCCTCCCTATCTCTGTAACCTCCTCCAGCCCCTACAACCCTCCCTATCTCTGTAACCTCTTCCAGCCCCTACAACCCTCCCTATCTCTGTAACCTCCTCCAGTCCCTACAACCCTCCCTATCTCTGTAACCTCCTCCAGCCCCTACAACCCTCCCTATCTCTGTAACCTCCTCCAGCCCCCTGCAACCCTCCCTATCTCTGTAACCTCCTCCAGCCCCCTACAACCCTCCCTATCTCTGTAACCTCCTCCAGCCCCTACACCCCTCCCTATCTCTGTAACCTCCTCCAGCCCCTACAACCCTCCCTATCTCTGTAACCTCCTCCAGCCCCTACACCCCTCCCTATCTCTGTAACCTCCTCCAGCCCCTACACCCCTCCCAGATCTCTGCGCTCCTCTAATTCTGGCCTCTTGCGCATCCCCCGATTTCCATCGCTCCACCATTGGCGGCCGTGCCTTCAGCCGCCTGGGCCCCGAGCTCTGGAATTCCCTCCCTAAACCTCTCCGCCTCTCTCTCCTCCTTTAAGACGCTCCTTAAAACCAACCTCTTTGACCCAGCTTTTGGTCGCCTGCCCTAATATCTCCTGATGTGGCTCGGGGTCTGGTTTGATTGATCACACTCCTGAGAAGGGCCCCGGGACGTTTTGCGACGTTAATGGGGCTGGGTAAATGGGAGTTATTCCTGTTGTTGTAGATTGCTTCGTTTGTGGAGAAGAAGCTTGAGACGCACGAGGAGACCATCCGCTCCCTGACTGACGATCTTCACAACTCCGTCTCCAGCGAGACAAATCTCTTCGCTGCCATCTCGCTGCGCTGTCTGGATCGGAGGGTCATGAATGAGTGAGTGTCGCCGTGCTCTGTGACTACTGAACTTCCAGATCTGTCATTTTTGCGGGATGCATTGGGGGGTGGGGTGAGTCCCGTATTCTCTACCTTCCAACTGCAACGTTTGGCTATAAAGCCCCTCGTTTCACGGGTTCCCCTCTTTCTGCATCTCACACTGCCTCAGTGGGTTGCACTCTCTCACCTCCCGAGTCAGAAGGTCGTGGGTTCGAGCCCCCACTCCACAGACTCGAGCACAAAATCCAGGCTGATTCTCCCCAGGGCCAGTACTGAGGGAGGGTCGCACTGTCGGAGGGTCAGTACTGAGGGAGCGCCGCACTGTCGGAGGGGCAGTACTGAGGGAGCGCCGCACTGTCGGAGGGGCAGTACTGAGGGAGCGCCGCACTGTCGGAAGGGCAGTACTGAGGGAGCGCCGCACTGTCGGAGGGACAGTACTGAGGGAGAGCTGCACTGTCGGAAGGGCAGTACTGAGGGAGCGCCGCACTGTCGGAGGGGCAGTACTGAGGGAGCGCCACACTGTCGGCGGGGCAGGACTGAGGGAGCGCCGCACTGTCGGAGGGGCAGTACTGAGGGAGCGCCGCACTGTCGGAGGGGCAGTACTGAGGGAGCGCCGCACTGTCGGAGGGGCAGTACTGAGGGAGCGCCGCACTGTCGGAGGGGCAGTACTGAGGGAGCGCCGCACTGTCGGCGGGGCAGGACTGAGGGAGCGCCGCACTGTCGGGGGGCAGTACTGAGGGAGTGCCGCACTGTCGGAGGGGCAGGACTGAGGGAGCGCCGCACTGTCGGAGGGGCAGGACTGAGGGAGCGCCGCACTGTCGGAGGGGCAGGACTGAGGGAACGCCGCACTGTCGGAGGGGCAGGACTGAGGGAGCGCCGCACTGTCGGAGGGGCAGGACTGAGGGAGCGCCGCACTGTCGGAGGGGCAGGACTGAGGGAACGCCGCACTGTCGGAGGGGCAGTACTGAGGGAGCGCCGCACTGTCGGAGGGGCAGTACTGAGGGAGCGCCGCACTGTCGGAGGGGCAGGACTGAGGGAGCGCCGCACTGTCGGAGGGGCAGTACTGAGGGAGCGCCGCACTGTCGGAGGGGCAGTACTGAGGGAGCGCCGCACTGTCGGAGGGGCAGTACTGAGGGAGCGCCGCACTGTCGGAGGGGCAGTACTGAGGGAGCGCCGCACTGTCGGAGGGGCAGTACTGAGGGAGCGCCGCACTGTCGGAGGGTCAGCACTGAGGGAGCGCCGCACTGTCGGAGGGGCAGTACTGAGGGAGCGCCGCACTGTCGGAGGGGCAGTACTGAGGGAGCGCCGCACTGTCGGAGGGGCAGTACTGAAGGAGAGAGCTTATACACAATTAACATAACTTCTCTGCTTTTCAATTCTATCCCTCTAGAAATGAACCCCAGCGCTTTGTTTTAAGACCTCATTAACCTGCGTCGCGACGTTTAGTGATTTGTGTATCTCTGCTCCTCTACCCCATTCAGACCCTTATTTTCCAAGCAGTCTGTGACCTCCTTATTCTTCCTGCCGAAATGTACCACCTCACCCTTGTATTGAAATTAATTTGCCTGTTCCACGCCCATCCTGCAAGTTTATTAATGTCTTCCTGTATTTTGTCGCAGCTCTCCCCCAGTTTGGCCATGTGGAGACCAGTGTAGACAAGGAGATGTTTGCCCCCTGTGTGAGTTATTTCATTCCCTTGCTGCGATTTGACGGTTTGGATGTTTGAACTGTGTTGCCGTTCTCTCCAGGGTGCAGAGGGTCCCAGCGCACAAGCTGTCGATACACAGAATGGACACCTTGATGACCAACCCCCAGTTCTTCCGCCACCTCAAGAACAGTCTCTCTTTCCCGCTCTACAAGGTAATCCACAGCTCCTTGTGTTTACCCAGCGCCGTTAACGTAGTGCAACGTCCCAAGGAGCTTCACAGGGCAAAGTTTGACAGCGAGCCAAGTTTGCTGACGATACAAAGTTCGGTGGGAAAGCAAGCTGTGAGGATGACACAAAAAGAGGCTGCAAAGGGTTATAGATAGGTTCAGTGAGTGGGCAAAGACCTGGCAGATGGAATATAATGTGGGGAAATGTGAGGTTATTCACTTTGGTAGGAAAGCTGGAAATGGAATATCTTTTAAATGTTAAGAGACTGGGAAAAGTTGGTGTTCAGAGGGACCTGTACATGAATCACAGTAAGTTATCATGCAGCAAGCAATAAGGAAGGCAAATGGCAGGTTGGCGTTTATTGCAAGGGGGTTGGAGTATAAGAGTGAGGAAGTCTTGCTACAATCGTACAGGGCCTTGGTGAGACCACACCTGGAGTACGGTGCACAGTTTTGGTCTCCTTATCTGAGGAAGGATATACTTGCCTTGGAGGCGGTGCACCGAAGGTTCACTAGATTGATTCCTGGGGTGAGAGGGATGTCCTATGAGGAGAGATTGAGTAGAATGGGCCGATACTCTGGAGTTTAGAAGAATGAGAGGTGATCTCATTGAAACGTGTAAGATTCTGAGGGGGATTGACAGGGTAGATGCTGAGAGGCTGTTTCCCCCTGGCTGGAGAGTCTAGAACCAGGGGTCACAGTCTCAGGATAAGGGCTCGGCCATTGAGGACTGAGATGAGGAGGAATTTCTTCACTCAGAGGGCGGTGAATCTTTGGAATTCTCTGCCCCAGAGGGCTGTGGAGGCTCAGTCATTGAGTATATTCAAGGCTGAGATCGAGAGACTTTTGGACTCGAGGGGAATCGAGGGATATGGGGATCGGGCGGGAAAGTGGAGTTGAGGTTGAAGATCAGCCGTGATCTGATTGAATGGCGGAGCAGGCTCGAGGGGCCGAATGGCCGACTCCTGCTCCTATTTCTTAAGTTCTTAATTCTGCTGCGACCCTTCCCCAGGCTCCCGAGCAACTGATGGACCAGGCGGCGGAGCTGAAAATGGAGGTGCTCGCTCTGCGCTCGAAGCTGTGCCACCAGCGGGACGCCCTGCAGGCACTCCAGAGCCGGCACGCCATCACGCCAGTCATCGACGCACAGGGTAAGGGAGGTTCCCCCGCCGGACGCAGGCAACCGGAACTATCTCTCGGGCAATCCCAAAGCACCTCACAGCCAATGAAGTACTGTTTTTGAAGTGTGGTCACTGTACTGCCCCTCTGACAGTGCGGCGCTCCCTCAGTACCGCCCCTCCGACAGTGCGGCGCTCCCTCAGTACTGCCCCTCTGACAGTGCGGCGCTCCCTCAGTACCGCCCCTCCGACAGTGCGGCGCTCACTCAGTACTGACCCTCCGACAGTGCAGCGCTCCCTCAGTACTGACCCTCCGACAGTGCAGCGCTCCCTCAGTACTGCCCTTCCGACAGTGCGGCGCTCCCTCAGTACTGCCCCTCCGACAGTGCGACGCTCCCTCAGTACTGCCCCTCCGACAGTGCGGCGCTCCCTCAGTACTGCCCCTCCGACAGTGCGGCGCTCCCTCAGTACTGCCCCTCCGACAGTGCGGCACTCCCTCAGTACTGCCCCTCCGACAGTGCGGCACTCCCTCAGTACTGCCCCTCCGACAGTGCGAGTGTGTTATCCACTGAGCCACGGCTGACAGCGAACCTGCCCATTGAAAGTAATGCGTCTCTCTCCTTGCTCCTCTTCCCCAGCCCTAATCGAGCGTGTCCAGAAGCTGAATGAGAAGTGCACCAAGGACACTGTTCCAGCCATTCAGAAACTCTTGGATAAATGCAATCAAGCGATTGAGTTCACTGACGAGCTGCGGAATGAGGTCCAGGACTGGTGAGTGATGTCGTGTTTGCAAACAGCGCACCGTGAGGGCATTACACAGTATTTACAGCCCAGAAACAGGCCATTCGGCCCCACTGGTCCGTGCCGGTGTTTATGCTCCACACCAGCCTCCTCCCACTCCTCTTCATCTCACCCCATCAACACCAGCCTCCTCCCACCCCTCTTCATCTCACCCCATCAACACCAGCCTCCTCCCACCCCTCTTCATCTCACCCCATCAACACCAGCCTCCTCCCACCCCTCTTCATCTCACCCCGTCAACACCAGCCTCCTCCCACCCCTCTTCATCTCACCCCATCAACACCAGCCTCCTCCCACCCCTCTTCATCTCCCCCCAACACCAGCCCCCTCCCTCCCCTCTTCATCTCACCCCATCACCACCAGCCTCCTCCCACCCCTCCTCATCTCACCCCATCAACACCAGCCTCCTCCCTCCCCTCTTCATCTCACCCCATCAACACCAGCCCCCTCCCTCCCCTCTTCATCTCACCCCATCACCACGAGCCTCCTCCCACCCCTCCTCATCTCACCCCATCACCACCAGCCTCCTCCCACCCCTCCTCATCTCACCCCATCAACACCGGCCTCCTCCCACCCCTCTTCATCTCACCCCGTCAACACCAGTCTCCTCCCACCCCTCTTCATCTCACCCCGTCAACACCAGCCTCCTCCCACCCCTCTTCATCTCACCCCGTCAACACCAGCCTCCTCCCACCCCTCTTCATCTCACCCCGTCAACACCAGCCTCCTCCCACCCCTCTTCATCTCCCCCCATCAACACCAGCCCCCTCCCACCCCTCTTCATCTCACCCCATCAACACCAGCCTCCTCCCACCCCTCTTCATCTCACCCCATCAACACCAGCCCCCTCCCACCCCTCTTCATCTCACCAGCCTCCTCCCACCCCTCTTCATCTCACCAGCCTCCTCCCACCCCTCTTCATCTCACCCCATCAACACCAGCCTCCTCCCTCCCCTCTTCATCTCACCCCATCAACACCAGCCTCCTCCCACCCCTCTTCATCTCCCCCCATCAACACCAGCCCCCTCCCACCCCTCTTCATCTCACCCCATCAACACCAGCCTCCTCCCACCCCTCTTCATCTCACCCCATCAACACCAGCCTCCTCCCACCCCTCTTCATCTCACCCCATCAACACCAGCCTCCTCCCACCCCTCTTCATCTCACCCCATCAACACCAGCCTCCTCCCACCCCTCTTCATCTCACCCCATCAACACCAGCCTCCTCCCACCCCTCTTCATCTCACCCCATCAACACCAGCCTCCTCCCACCCCTCTTCATCTCACCCCATCAACACCAGCCCCCTCCCACCCCTCTTCATCTCACCCCATCAACACCAGCCTCCTCCCACCCCTCTTCATCTCACCCCATCAACACCAGCCTCCTCCCACCCCTCTTCATCTCACCCCATCAACACCAGCCTCCTCCCACCCCTCTTCATCTCACCCCATCAACACCAGCCTCCTCCCACCCCTCTTCATCTCACCCCATCAACACCAGCCTCCTCCCACCCCTCTTCATCTCACCCCATCAACACCAGCCTCCTCCCACCCCTCTTCATCTCACCCCATCAACACCAGCCTCCTCCCACCCCTCTTCATCTCACCCCATCACCATATCCTTCTATTGCTTTCTTCTCTACGTCTACCCTATCGAAACCTTTCATAATTTTAAAGACCTCTATCAGGTCACCCCTCAGCCTTCTCTTTTCAAGAGAAAGGAGCCCCAGCCTGTTCAGTCTTTCTGATAGGTATACCCTCATCCTTGTAAATCTATTTTGCAGCCTCTCTCGTGCCTCTATATCCTTTTTATTATATAGAGACCAGAACTGTGCACAGTGCTCCAAGTGTGGTCTAACCAAGGTATATGGAGACCGGAACTGTGCACAGTGCTCCAAATGTGGCCTAACCAAGGTATATGGAGACCGGAACTGTGCACAGTGCTCCAAGTGTGGTCTAACCAAGGTATATGGAGACCAGAACTGTGCACAGTGCTCCAAGTGTGGTCTAACCAAGGTATATGGAGACCAGAACTGTGCACAGTGCTCCAAGTGTGGTCTAACCAAGGTATATGGAGACCAGAACTGTGCACGGTGCTCCAAGTGTGGTCTAACCAAGGTATATGGAGACCAGAACTGTGCACAGTGCTCCAAGTGTGGTCTATCCAGGGTATATGGAGACCAGAACTGTGCACAGTGCTCCAAGTGTGGTCTAACCAAGATATACGGAGACCAGAACTGTGCACAGTGCTCCAAGTGTGGTCTAACCAAGGTATATGGAGACCAGAACTGTGCACAGTGCTCCAAGTGTGGTCTAACCAAGGTATACATAGACCAGAACTGTGCACAGTGCTCCAAGTGTGGTCTAACCAAGGTACATGGAGACCAGAACTGTGCACAGTGCTCCAAGTGTGGTCTAACCGAGGTATATGGAGACCAGAACTGTGCACAGTGCTCCAAGTGTGGACTAACCAAGGTATATGGAGACCAGAACTGTGCACAGTGCTCCAAGTGTGGTCTAACCAAGGTATATGGAGACCAGAACTGTGCACAGTGCTCCAAGTGTGGACTAACCAAGGTATATGGAGACCAGAACTGTGCACAGTGCTCCAAGTGTGGTCTAACCAAGGTATATGGAGACCAGAACTGTGCACGGTGCTCCAAGTGTGGTCTAACCAAGGTATATGGAGACCAGAACTGTGCACGGTGCTCCAAGTGTGGACTAACCAAGGTATATGGAGACCAGAACTGTGCACAGTGCTCCAAGTGTGGACTAACCAAGGTATATGGAGACCAGAACTGTGCACAGTGCTCCAAGTGTGGTCTAACCAAGGTATATGGAGACCAGAACTGTGCACAGTGCTCCAAGTGTGGACTAACCAAGGTATATGGAGACCAGAACTGTGCACAGTGCTCCAAGTGTGGTCTAACCAAGGTATATGGAGACCAGAACTGTGCACGGTGCTCCAAGTGTGGTCTAACCAAGGTATATGGAGACCAGAACTGTGCACGGTGCTCCAAGTGTGGACTAACCAAGGTATATGGAGACCAGAACTGTGCACGGTGCTCCAAGTGTGGTCTAACCAAGGTACATGGAGACCAGAACTGTGCACAGTGCTCCAAGTGTGGTCTAACCAAGGTATATGGAGACCAGAACTGTGCACGGTGCTCCAAGTGTGGTCTAACCAAGGTATACATAGACCAGAACTGTGCACAGTGCTCCAAGTGCGGTCTAACCAAGGTACATGGAGACCAGAACTGTGCACAGTGCTCCAAGTGTGGTCTAACCAAGGTATATGGAGACCTGAACTGTGCACAGTGCTCCAAGTGTGGTCTAACCAAGGTACATGGAGACCAGAACTGTGCACGGTGCTCCAAGTGTGGTCTAACCGAGGTATCTCGGAATAAATCCCAGTGCTTGGTTTGAAGAATGAGCTGCTCCTTTAGCCAGCACCATATCATTTCAACTGGCTCGGAGTTAACGAGAATCATAGGACAATACCGCACAGGAGGAGGCCATTCGGCCCATCGTGCCTGTGCCAGCTCTTTGAACGAGCTCTCCAATTAGCCCCACTCCCCCCTGCTCTTTCCCCACAGCCCTGTGAATTTTTCCCCTTCAAGTATTTCTCCAATTCCCCTTTTGAAAGTTACTATTGAATCTGCTCCCACCGCCCTTTCAGGCAGCGCGTTCCAGATCACAACAACTCGCTGCGTAAAAACAATTCTCCTCATCTCCCCCTCTGGTTCTTTTACCGATTATCTTCAATCTGTGTCCTCTGGTTCCCGACCCTCCTGTCACTGGAAACAGTTTCTCCTTATTTACTCCATCAAAACCCTTCATGATTTTGAACACCTCAATTAAATCTCCCCTTAACCTTCTCTGCTCTAAGGAGAACAACCCCAGCTTCTCCAGTCTCTCCACATCACTGAAGTCCCTCATCCCTGGGACCATTCTGGTCAATCTCCCCTTAACCTTCTCTGCGCTAAGGAGAACAACCCCAGCTTCTCCAGTCTCTCCACATCACTGAAGTCCCTCATCCCTGGGACCATTCTGGCCAATCTCCCCTTAACCTTCTCTGCTCTAAGGAGAACAACCCCAGCTTCTCCAGTCTCTCCACATCACTGAAGTCCCTCCTCACAAATAGACGTTAATAAACATGCAGAACGGGCGTGTGATTGGCGAACGAGTTTCGATGTTGGTTCGTGCGAGGTTGTGCCTTTTGTCTGGGAGACGGCGGAGGCCACCTTCTACTCGAGATGTGTTTGTGGTGTTTTCTCAGGTGGGAGCAGCCCGCCCAGTTCCTGGTGCCCTGGGTGAAGCAGCACGGCCTGAATGTCCAGCGCTGGATCCAGAAGTGGAACGAGTTGATTCAGCGGGGTGTGGTACAGGCCCAGACGACTGAGAGACGCAGGATGGAGGCACAGGACCCCGGGCGCCGTACCCTGCCTCGCCCCTGATCCGCCCGGCTGGCGTCAATTCACCCTGCGCTGTGCTGTTGTTACCGAGCACGCTGTGGCTCCTGGAGCCTGACTGGTGGGACGGGAGCGGATTTAGACCCATTCGCCAGAGACCGCCCTCACCCTTACCCCTCTCCTGAAGCTTGTCCCCAGACCCCTGCTCTGCCTGACTTTCAAAGCCTCTGATGCCCCTTGGACAGGTGAAGAAATCTTCTTTTAAAGGATTCTTGAACACGAGCACTAATTGTATCATATTGTTTGGAAATAAAGCATTTAATTGGAGGACAATTAACTTAATTGGATCAATTCGCTCCCTCGCAATCTGCCCCGTGTACATCAGAGTGTCAGCCCGCAGTACTGAGTGTTAAAGTTGCTCTGAGGCAGTACAGCACTGTCAGAGGGGCAGTACTGAGGGAGCACCGCACTGTCGAAGGGGCGGTACTGAGGGAGCGCCGCATTGTCGGAGGGGCAGTACTGAGGGAGCGCCGCACTGTCGGAGGGGCAGTACTGAGGGAGCGCCGCACTGTCGGAGGGGCAGTACTGAGGGAGCGCCGCACTGTCGGAGGGGCAGTACTGAGGGAGTGCTGCACTGTCGGGGGGGCAGTACTGAGGGAGCGCCGCACTGTCGGAGGGGCAGTACTGAGAGAGCGCCGCAATGTCGGAGGGGCAGTACTGAGGGAGCGCCGCACTGTCGGAGGGGCAGTACTGAGGGAGTGCCGCATTGTCGAAGGGGCAGTACAGAGGGCGCGCCGCAGTGTCGATGGGGCAGTACTGAGGGAGCGCCGCACTGTTGGAGGGGCAGTACTGAGGGAGTGCCGCACTGTCGGAGGGGCGGTACTGAGGGAGCGCCGCACTGTTGGAGGGGCAGTACTGAGGGAACACCGCACTGTCGGGGCAGTACTGAGGCAGTGCTGCACTGTCGGAGGGGCAGTACTGAGGGAGCGCCGCACCGTTGGAGGGACAGTACTGAGGGAGCGCCGCACTGTCGGAGGGGCAGTACTGAGGGAGCACCGCACTGTCGGAGGGGCAGTACTGAGGGAGTGCCGCACTGTCGGAGGGGCAGTACTGAGGGAGCGCCGCACTGTCGGAGGGGCAGTACTGAGGGAGCGCTGCACTGTCGGAGGGGCAGTACTGAGGGAGTGCCGCACTGTCGGAGGGGCAGTACTGAGGGAGCGCCGCACTGTCGGAGGGGCAGTACTGAGGGAGCGCCGCACCGTCCAAGGGGCAGTACTGAGGGAGCGCCGCACTGTCGGAGGTGCCGTCTCTCAGCTGAGGTGTTAAACCGAGGCCCCGTCTGCCCTCTCAGGTGGATGTAAAAGATCCCATGGCCACTATTTCGAAGAAGAGCAGGGGGAGTTCTCCCCGGTGTCCTGGGGCCAATATTTATCCCTCAACCAACATCACTAAAAACAGATGATCTGGGCCATTATCACATTGCTGTTTGTGGGAGCTTGCTGTACGCAAATTGGCTGCCGCGTTTCCTACATTACAACAGTGAGCGCACTTCAAAAAAAGTGCTTTGGGACGTCCTGAGGTGGCGAACGGCGCTGGAGAAATGGGAGTTCTTTGTTACTGGCCATTTCATTCCCAGTGTCTGCTAACAGACTCGAGGGGCTGAATGGGCCTCCTCCTGTTCCTGTGTAACAGGCTCGAGGGGCTGAATGGGCCTCCTCCTGTTCCTGTGTAACAGGTTCGAGGGACTGAATGGGCCTCTTGTTCCTGTGTAACAGGTTCG